>NC_041064.1:2987460-3094960 GCF_900634775.1 Gouania willdenowi
TAACAAAAAACATTAAATGATGACCAAAAAATACACAAAACTACTCCAAAATACAGACGGCTACTGAAGAAGAAATACAGACAAAATTCAAAATGACAACAAAAATGTTCGAAAATGGCAATAAAAATACACAAAAAACGACTCCAAAATACAGAACCTACAACAAAAATACACAAAAACAAAAAACACAGAATAATATTCAAAACACAACAACAAAAAAACATCCAATACCTCCAAAATACAGAACAATACTACAACAAACATGGACAAATATTCAATTGACCCAAAATATAGAAAGAATAATATAGATGACTCCATAAACACAAAATAATAGCATAAATCAACACAAAAAAATCATGATGCGACATTATGATTGATGCAGTCGAACATTTTGGACTAAAAATCTAATGATTGATTGTGAAGAAGAGGGTGGTGTGTTGCTCTTTATAGGGAGGGGGACTGTACTACAAAATAAACACAGACAAAATTTGACAACAAAAATCCACAAAATACTCCCAATTACAGAAAACTACTACAAAAATACAGCATAATGTTCAAAACGACTTTAAAAACACACAACCCTACTCCAAAAGGAACCACGACCAAAGAAATACAGTAAAATGTTCAACATGATGTCAAAATGCACAAAACTACTCAAAATACAGACAATGTACACAAATACAGAAAAACATTCAATATGAAAACAAGCAAAAACAACAATACTGCAATATACAGAGAACTGCTGAAAAAAAAACAGAATAATGTTACAAAATGACCCTCAAAAACATTCAAAATGATGACAAAACTAACAAAATACTCCAAATTACAGACGAGCTACCAAAAAATACAGAAAAACATCCAAAATGACAACAAAAATACCTAAAATACTCCAAAATACAGATGACTATGATAAAAACATCGAAAAACATCCAAAATGACAACAAAAATACCTAAAATACTCCAAAATACAGATGACGATGATAAAAACATCGAAAAACATTCAAAATGACAACAAAATAGTCAACAAGAAGTCCAAAAAACACAAAAAACTAACTAAAAAATATTGAAAAATATTATGGAATGACTCCATAAAACACAAAATAACAACATGAATTAATAATAATAAAACACATAGTGATGTGTGCTTTCTTCCTGGGAAACGGTATGAAAGTGTCACTGGAAATACCAGAAAAAAACAACATTAGTATTATTATAGAATTGTGGGGGAGGGGACGGTTGGACCGGAGCCACTGAGGGAGGACGGATCATTTTAGTCCAATAATAGCAACGTGATAACTGTACAAATGTTTCCATCTGGACGTTGGATCGTCTGAAAAGATGAACCCCAGGATTAGAGACACACAACACACACACACACCCTCTGTCAATCATCGCTACTTATTTATCATTTTGTTCATTTGTTTTACCATTTTTCTGAACCTCTTTCAAGAATAAAACATTTTAACCCCCCTTCCCCGCAATAAAATTTCAATACATTTATTTTATTTATTTATTTTTTACTTTACGGAAAGGTTAAAAACTGTGACTTTTCTGGTTCAAAACTAATAAAATGAATATAAAGAATGACTGAATGAGAGTGGAGCAGGAAATTGAAAAGAGGGCCCTGTGTTTCTCTGAGCAACGTACACGCACCACGTGCACGCACCACGTGCACATGTGCTTTGTATGAGGGTCCACACAGACCATTCATACATTTACCTGCTTTTAATGACTCACTGTGATCTTTGGAGGAAAGGAACTCTTACGTCTGTAATTGTCTGAACTACGGCTCTAAGTGTGCGATAAATGACAGATTACACAATTAAGTTTTGTGCGGCCCCCAAAGTAAACACAGGTAATTACAGAAAAATGCAAAACTAAGTAGAAATTAGTCAAAAACACAGACGGCTTCTACAAAAATACTCAACAATTAGTACAAAAAACACACTAAACAACAACAAAAATAGACCAAATTCTCCAAAATACTGACGACGACTACAAAAATTCAAAAAAAATATTCAAACAACAAGAAAACACAAGATGACCAAATTACAGGAAAATATTCAAAACATCATCAGAATAAGAACTACTCTAAAATACAGGACAATTAAAAGAAATACAGAAAAATATTCAAACATGACAACAAAACATACACAAAAAAAGCCAATGGAAAAGGCTAACATTATGCTAACATTAAGCTAACATTATGCTAACATTAGGCTAACATTATGCTAACAGTAGGCTGACATTATGCCAACATTTATAAACATATGCTAACATTAGGCTAACAATATGCCCATTAGGCTAACATTATACTAACATTAGGCTAAAATTATGCTAATTAGGCTAACATTATGCTAGCTTTACGTTGACATTAGCCAACGTTAGGGCTAACCTTAAGCTAGCATTATGCTAACATTATGCTAACATTAGGCTAACATTATGCTAACAGTAGGCTGACATTATGCCAACTTATACTAAATTATGCTAACTTAGGCTAACAATATGCCATCATTAGGCTAACATTATACTAACATTAGGCTAACATTATGCTAACATTAGGCTAACATTATGCTAGCTTTACATTGACATTATGCCAACGTTAGGCTAACCTTAAGCTAGCATTATGCTAACATTAGGCTAACATCAGGCTAACATTATGCCAACATTAGGCTAACGTTATGCTAAAATTAGGCTAACATTAAGCTAACGTTAGGCTAACATTATGCTAACATTAGGCTAAAATTAGGCTAACATTATGCTAACATTAAGCTAACATTAGGCTAACATTGTGATAACATAAAGCTAACATTATGCTAAGATTAAGCTAATATTAGGCTAACATTATGTTAACATTAGGCTAACATTATGCTAGCTTTACGCTGACATTATGCCAACGTTAGGCTAACCTTAAGCTAACATTATGCTAACATTATGCTAACATTAAGCTAAACATTAATATAACGTTAGGCTAACATTATGCTAACATTAGGCTAACATTATGCTAACATTAAGCTAACATTATGCTAACATTAAACTAACATTATGCTAACATTAGGCTAACATTAAGCTAACATTATGCTAACAATAGGCTAAAATTAGACAAACATTATGTTAACATTAGGCTAACATTATGCTAACATTAAGCTAACATTAGGCTAACATTATGCTAACAATAGGCTAAAATTAGACAAACATTATGTTAACATTAGGCTAACATTATGCTAACATTAAGCTAACATTAGGCTAACATTATGCTAACAATAGGCTAAAATTAGACAAACATTATGTTAACATTAGGCTAACATTATGCTAACACCAGTCCTAATGAGTCACTCACTGACTCATTCACTACTAAATGTTTCCTCTTTTCACATCAGAGATAAAGTGAAATTAGACGTTGTTGACATTTAGACAAAAATCTGCATCTTTTTCTGAGAGGTTTTATTAATCTAGACATGAGTCATCAATCATGAGTCATCGATTGTCAAAGACCTTTGCTGTGTGTGTGTGTGTGTGTGTGTGGTGGTGTGTGTGTGGTGTGTGTGTGTGTGTGTGTGTGTGGTGTGTGTGGTGGGTGTGTGTGTGTTTTAGGGTTGGTGTCAAGTATAATTGTAATCGCGCAATTGATAATTAATTACGATTATGGCATAATTGTAATTGTAATTTTAAAAATCTGTTGCTGTCTTAATTGTAATGAAATTGTAATTGAGTTTAGATAATTGATTTTGTAATTGTAATTGCCATAAAATTCGATATAAAATTGTCAATCAGAATTTAATGCAAAACTGTGGAACCTTGTTTACAGTTCTATGTACAGTTTCTACACATATGTAGTTAACAATTATTAAAATATGTTTCATATCAAGTTTTCCCACATTTCACCATTAAAAAATTGATTAAAACCTATATTTTTATTGATTAGGAAGCTTAACTGATAGATATGGATTTTAGTGTATTCTACAGCTAATTTAGGACCCGTTAGCATTAGAGATGCTAACAGGAAGCTAACACAAGAGGGAGGTTAACTTTTATTAGGTAATTTATTTCAGGCTCAGTAATTGTAATTAATTGTAATTGAAGTTAAGTAATTGAGAACGTAATTGTGATTGACTTTCTGAGTTCCTAACATACACCAAACTAACATTGTTACTGTAATCTTAGTTGATGAAAGATTGATTGGAACCTAAACAACCTTTTAAGTGATTAGCAGAGAACGTGGAGACTAGATGTTGATGAAAATGAACTTGTAGAACTTTAAAGGAAAATTAAATCTGATGAAAAGGAGGATTGTGTTCTTGTAGCTCATAGAAAGTTTGCATCACATCCCATAATTAGCTTTAGTTGGTTTTCTACGCGCTTACATCATCCTGCAGTGGTAAGATGGGGCTGATGTCAAATTACAAGCAACAGATGCAACAATGACCTGTGATTTCTATATTTTAATTTGTGTTCATTTGTGTTGCATTAGTGTCATTTTGTGATTTTTTGGTTGTTCTGTGTATTCTTTCTGTAATATTGTATTATTGGAATTATTCTGTGCATTTTCAAGTCATTTTCTGTGTTTTTGTGTAATTTCTGCATTTTTAAGTCATTTTATGTATTTGTTGTTGTTGTTTTGTATTGCAGTAATTTTGTTAATTTTAATGACATTTTGTGTGTTTTTTGTGTCATTCTGTGCATTTTTGTTCATTTTATGTATTTTTTGGTTTTCTGTATAATTCTGCAAGACGTTTGGTATTAATGGAGTCATTCTGCGCATTTTCGAGTCATTTGAGTATTTTTTAGTTGTTCTGTGTATTTTTGCACAAATTTTTCTTCATTTTTTAAATCATTTTGTGTGTTTCTGCAGTATTATTTGTATTTTTGGAGTCACTTTGTGTGTTTTCGAGTCATTTTCTGCATTTTCAAGCCATTTTGTGTATTTTTTTTAGGTCATGTTTGTTTTACTTCATTCTGTGCGTTTTCGTTTCATTTGGTGTATTTTTTGGTTTTTCTTTGTCTTTCTGCGGGAACTTTATCTATTTATGGAATCATTTTTACCTTTTCCAATTAATAAAGTTAAAAAAAAAATATTTTTAGCCATTTTGATGAAATTTATTGCAGGGTTGCTGAAAAAATGGTTAAACAAATGAACAAAATGATAATAAGTAGCAATGATTGACAGAGGGTGTGTGTGTGGGTGTGTGTGTGTGTGTGTGTGTGGTGTGTGTGTGTGTGTGTTGTGTGTGTGTGTGGTGGTGTGTGTGGTGTGTGTGTGTGTGTGTGTGTGTGTGTGTGTGTGTGTGAAAACACCACTGTCTGCAGATATAAAAACATCTTTTAAAAGTCTGATATAGGAAAGGAAACACTTTCATATTTAAAACATTCCGTGCATTCATGACCTTTGAATGATTTTTGTA
Organism: Gouania willdenowi; assembly: GCF_900634775.1. NCBI lineage: Eukaryota > Metazoa > Chordata > Actinopteri > Blenniiformes > Gobiesocidae > Gouania > Gouania willdenowi. The sequence goes on from NC_041064.1 coordinate 2,992,863, forward strand.
TGAGTTATGAAGTCAATAAATTATCATTATTCATTAGTTTTCCTGCTGCTACGTCCACAAACACGAGCATTACTTCCATTATGTTGATTATGTAGCCTTTGCCCCGCCCTCTTTACACAGATGTAATGAAATGTGTGACTTACTCTCCCATTAATCCAATAAATGAACAAAACACCACCTGATCAATAAGGTCATAAGTCATTTTAATTTATTTTCTATTTGTTAGTTTAATGTTGGCCCTGAGCCACACATTCATTTAAAATGTCACATTAAAAATATCAATAAAGACATTTAACTATTGATTAATGTGAAATGACTTGTACTCCTACAGACAATCTGCTCACAAATGTATAATATTTTTATTTATATTGACTCTGTATCGTCTCTTTATTTTCATGACGTTTTCAACAGAAAACAATTAAAACAGTTTAAAGTGATTTTTTTAAACATTCACTCATTTATATTGTGTATAATGTATTTCATTTTATTCAATCATTAATCCATAACAAAAAAAAAAAAAACAATTAATTTGAAAGAATCTTTGCAACAAAAAAATAAAAATATTAATTACAACAGTAAACATGCATGAAGGATGAAAACGTTTTCTGGTAAAGAAACACTATAAATCACAATAAGACTGAAGTAAAAACAGTGTCTACAGGACTCCATATCCCACAATGCAATGCAGGACACTACTAGTAGACAGCTTTTAGTCTACTCTAGTGCTGGTAAAGCCAACAGATTCACTAGTAGACCTAATGTAAATGAAGTAGGAGGGATTAAAACCAAATCCAGCTCCTGATTGGCTGTAATATTTTCTGAAGCAAATGGCAAGCCTGAATTAGTTTCCCCGCCCCTTTATTCGTATTTACGGCTAATAAAACATAAACTGAGTAGATGGTTTCCATAAAAAAAATATATTACCTATGATTCCTTTAATGCAGGGGTTCTCAACCTTGGGGTCGGGACACATTGGATGGGGTCGCCAGATGCCTTTAAGAATTCTTTGAACAATTTGAGCCCATTTTTGTTTATTTTTACCATTTTTCTGCAACTACACCAAACTTTCTACATTTTAACCTATTTTCATTCACTTTTCTTGCCATATTTTTGCTCCTTTTAATGTATTTTTGCTACATTTCTGCCATTTCTGACACTTCTACATCACATTTCAATGACTTTTCTGCACATTTTTTCCACTTTCAAGACATTTTCAGCACTTATAAACCCTTTCCACCATTTTTCCACCTAATGTCGCATATATTGACCCCATATTGTCACTTATAACCTCTTTTCACCATATTTCATGCATATTTTTTTTTTCAATTTAACCACATTTACGATTAGGAATGCCCATATTTGCCAGTTTTAACTAATTGTTCCAATATCAACACTTGGAACCCTTTTAGTCACTTTTAACCCATTTTATTTCTGATTAAAACAAGGATTCATATATACTATAGAGCAAATAATAATAAACTTCCTGGATAACAGTGAATATTGTGCTAAAAAAGTTGACAACCACTGCTTTAATGCACTTTACTTTCTTTGCGTCATCATCACTAACATGGTGCAAATGTTGCTTTTTAAACATCTTGTAGAAACCTCCCAGTAGTCAGACAGACAGTAAAGTGTCTCAGCTCTAGAATCAATGATCTCAGCAACATTTGTGACACAAACGACTGAAAATGGGGGAATTCTTAATGAAATTACATAAATGCACAAACACGCCCTGTTAGCTTTTCCTGCTTCTTCTGTGGGTGGCTGAAAATCTTCAAATTAAATCAGATAATGGCAAAGAGGAATATGATTAGATTATGATGAGTGAAAGACTGTTCTCTGCACAAATCCAAGCCTTTTTCCCTGTTTCTGGTGTGAGCTACGTTAGCTTAAACTCAGCGTGTGTGAATGTGCTAACGTAAGCTTATCTACTGAGATAATGCTCAGCTCTCTGAGGAACGCCACGCTAGCGCTGGACGGCTCAGAAGAATTGATCTTCCCGTCATAACTTGTAGCAGGAAATCTATCCTCTGCTGTCAAAGCATTATTAGCATGGAGGCGTACAGCGCCGCACGCCTGTGTGTGCTTCCGGAACATCTTGGATTACTCCAGAGCTCAAATAATATTACCAATTAATGTTCAGAAGAAACGCTATGGGGCGAAGATTGGAAAGTTGCACACCCTAAAATTAAAAAACTGCAACTTTTTGCAACATTTAGCAACAAAACTCTTTTTTTGTTACTTCTGACCAGATTAACAGCAATATTTGTGATTTTTTTTCCCCCTGTCAATGTTAAATCTAAATGTTAAATATAAATATTAGTGTTAAATATAAATGTTACATTTCAATATAAATGATAAATGTAAATAGTAAATCTAAATCTAATTATTAAATGTTAAATGTTAACTCTAAATCTAATGTTAATCTAAATGTTACATTTAAATATGAATGTAAAAAAAATCTTAAATGTTACATCTAAATCCAAATATTAAATCTAAATGTTCAATGTTAAATGTAAATCTTAAATGTTACATATAAATCCAAATACAAAATCTAAATGTTAAATCTAAATCTAAATGTTAAATCTAAATCTAAATGTTAAATCTAAATCTAAATGTTAAGTCTAAATCTAAATATTACATTTAAAAATGAATGTTAAATAGATGTTAGATTTAAATTTAAATGTTAAAATGTAGATCTTAAATGTTAAATATAAATCCAAATTTTAAATCTAAATGTCAAATCTAAAACCATATCGAATTGTTACATCTAAATGTTGAAGGTGAGATTGTACTTTGGTACATCTGGTGAATTTGCATATTAGTTAAATATTTAGTTTCACCTTGACATTTATATTTAACATTTCGGTTTAACATTTAACCTTTAGGTTTAACCTTTAGATTTAGATTTAACATTAAGATTTAACATTTACATTTAACATTTACATTTAACATTTAACATTAAGATTTAGATTTTACATTTACATTTACATTTAACATTGATAAAATATTTTTAGAAGAAAAAAGCTTCACAAATTTCACAAATATTGCTGTAAATCTGGTCAAAAGTAACGTAAAAAAAAAAAAAAAAATCTTCATACATTTTTTAAATGTATTTTGTTGCTAAATATTGCTAAAAGTTGCTGTTTATTTTAACTGGCACAACTTTCTAATTGTCGCCCATAAAAGGCAGAAAGAGAAGTTTAGTGACGTCTTACCGAGGTCTGGCTTTGTGTTTCTGAACAAAATAAATACGTTTTCTGCTTTTTGGATGAAATTCAGAAGCACTGGTGAATAATTGAGTTGTGATGACTTCATGGTCACAGGAATCATTCAGGAAACTATGAGCGTTTAGTAATTATAGTGAAGAGCACAGAAACAACTTCTGACACACTTTCATTCAGTCGAGTGTGAAACATTAGAGTAAAAGCACTTCTGAACAAATCTAAAAACATTTTAAATCTTTCAAAGACAGAAAACCTGTTAGAGCTGAAGATGGAGGGGCTGCAAAAAACAAAACAACAGATTAAATATACTTTGAATTAACAATAGGACGTCAATCAGATTATAATAGTCCTTAAAAACTTCTGCTGCTGTTGCTGTTGCTGTTGCTGTTGTTGCTGTTGCTGTTGCTGTTGCTGTTGCTGTTGCTGTTGCTGCACCAAAGCTAGAAACACAATACGTTCAGGTTTAATTGACATTCTAGAGAATCTCATCTTATCTTATCTTGTCATTTATTTTTTTTTTTAATTTTTTGTCTTATGTTGATTTCAACATAATTTCTCATATCATTTTTTTTAAAGTTTCCTGTGTTTTTGTTCTTGTTTTGTGTATTTTTCTTCCCAATTTTGCATAGTTTCTACAGTCATTCTTGTGTGTTAAAAAAGAGGTAATTTAGTGTACTTTGTTGTTATTTTTTTAGTATTTTTGTAGCCGTTCTGTGTATTTCTTAAATGTATTTCTCTTCTGTATTTTTGCCATATTATTTGTATTTTTAATCATTTTGCATATACTTTTGTAATTTTTTCATTAGCTTTACAGTCAGTTTTCCAAATAATTTTGAGTATTTTGTTGTCATTTAGTAAATTTTTCAGTGTTTACAACAAAATTTCACCTTTTTTTTAGAAATATTGCAACTTTAATCTTGTAGTGGCCAGATTTTATTCCAATGTGGCCCTAATACGCATCATAAAAATGTGATTAAAGCTACAGAAATAAGAAAGTGGGTGGATAGCGTCAAAGGTCTTTCCATTCCTCCCTGTATGAGTGCTTTAGTGTGTGGATTGGAGACGCTGTCATTAATGATTCTTTCATCACAGAAGAGCAAATGTAACGTTTCCATCTTCCAGCTGAAAGACTTTCAATCAGCAGCAGAAATAAAAGAGGTTTTAAATGGACGAGGAGGAGGTGAGTCACAGTGACATTTCTCCGTCTAATGAAATGTCTTCATACACTATGTATAATGTACTCTATCATTTTATCTCTAACAGACACTTACTGATGCTTCAGCTCCACAGGGAAGATTTAGACCCAGTGTTTCAAACAATTAAAGATGTTTCACAGGTTTTACATCAGCAATGTTTGTTTTTAACTTTTAGTCTTTATGAGAAATATCCACATGAAACCAAGGAGAGCAGAGTAAAAGGTAGAGATGATTTAAATCCACTGTATATCTGTAGATTATTACAGATTATTGACCTGAACACACCACTGTATTTTACCCTCAACTTTTATCGCAGCAAGGCCATAAAAATGTGATTTCTGTTTTATCTGAGTGTCACATGATCAACATTTATGTCAACTTTTAGAATAAAGAACAATCTGAGCATTTTTTATGCGTGTTTTACGTGTTTTTGTTCTCATTGTGTATATTTTTTCTGTCATTTTTGTATATTTTTGTGAATTTTCTGCGTGTCTTCAGAGGCATTTTGTGTGTTTTCTTCTTGTAATTTTGTATATTTTTCTTTCAGTTTATATGTTTTTGTAGTTTGGTGTGTTGTTTGAGTCATATTGTGTGTTTTTCTACTACTTTTGTGTGTGATGAGTCATTTTTGTTGTTGTGGACCTGTTTATTTTTGTTATTTTTTAATGTTTCTGTCATTTTTTTGTGTTTTTGATGTCAACTGTTTATATTTTTCTTGTCATTTAGTGTATTTTTCACGTATTTTGAGTGATTTTTTTGAGTGATAATGTAAATTTTAGATATTTTGAAATCATTTAGTGTATTTTTGTTGTCATTTTATATATTTTCTCTATTTTTTATGTTTTTGTTGTTTTTTGGGTGATTTTGATGCATTTTTTTTTATTTTTTTTAACTTTTTAAATGTTTTTTCATCTTGTGTTTTTTGATGTTTCATTTCCTAAAGTGTTGTTGTTTTGTGTCTTTTGAGTGATTTTGTGTATTTTTGTTGTAGTTTTGTGTACGTTTTTGTTTTTCTTGTTGATTTGCATATTTTTGTTCTTTTTTAATGTTCTTGTCATCTTTCGTGTTTTTGTATACATTTTATATACAGTATGTATACATTTAGTGTATTTTTGTTTTCATTTTGCTCATTTTCTGTGTTTGTAGTTTTATGTTTTAGAGTTATTTTGTGTATCTTTGTTGTAGTTTTTTGTGAGTCGTCTTTGTTTTTATTGTTGATATGCATATTTTTTTGCAAACATTTAATGTTTTTGTCATCTTATGTGTTTTTTTGTAAATTTTATATATTTTTGAAGTAATTTCGTTTATTTCGTGTTCATTTTACACGTTTTTCTGTAAAATTGTTTATTTTTAAAATAATTTTGTGTGTTTATTTTGGGGGCCACACAAATTTAGACCTAGGGCCCTCACTTGGCCCCCGAGCCTGAGGTTGCCCATGTCTGATCTATGTACATATATCTTTATATACATGTGTGTTTCTATGTGTACAAAGCTCACATCTATATTTAACATTTACAAACATTTATTTTTTATTTTTAACATTTACAAACATTAACGACTCCATTCACAAAAAGTGACGTCAGCGCTGAGCTGTCAATCAGTGCCTCGTTAGGCCCCGCCCCCCGCAGGCTGTCAGACACGTGACCTGGTCAGCATGGCGGAGTGAATGAAACAAACCATGGCAGAGCTGCTTCTTTATTATAAGGTGGGATTTATTCACTTTACTTTAACTTTCTTTAATTTACGTGTTCACAGCAAAATGACTGTGTGCGCGTGCACGTGTCACTTTCCTGCTTATGAATATGAATATTATTCTACCGGTGTTGCGTCAGGAATCATTGTATATATTGTTTTATATCAGATGAAGTTGTTCCACAAACTTCTAATGAGAACATGTTGAATTAATCCTGAACTTAATAATCAGTGTTTATTAGGGCTGGGAACACATGCTTTAGTCCTGATTCGATTTTCCATGTATTTTGTAAATCTTCAACAGTATTTATTAATGTTGAATCAAACACCTCTAAAAACTATATAATAATAACAGAAAAAGAACATAATAATAATAATAATAATAATAATAATAATAATAATAGATAGAAAACTAATAAAATAAAAAAATAAAATTACAAAGGTTGGAGTTGTAAAATTATTCATCTTAGTTTTGGTCAACAACATTTATTTTAAGTGACAATAACAAAACTGATTATTTAAAAAAATGCTGCATATATGAGGAAAAAATATAATAAATCAATACCATCCAATATCAGGTTGATCAATAATATTTGAATCCTTAAAAACGCTTTATATTTTAGTCGACTAAAACCTTAATGTCATTTAGTTGACTAAACTAGACTAGAACTAAAATAGCTAATTTTCACTAAAACTAAGTTGTATTTTAGTCAAAAAACTAAAACTAAATCATAATTTGTGGTAAAATATAATAATAAAATAATATTTTTCCAAAAAAAATGCAGGTGACGTTTATATTCAGTGTCAGATTGCATAAATAGATAAAAATAGTAAAACAACAATATTGTTTTCCGTTTCAGAAAGTTCATTGTATAACAGCGACCATGCAAAAAAGGACGGCCTAGTTTATTTATTAATATTATACGTTATGACTTATTGACACATTGGATCTAACTACGTATAATAGATTTAATTAGATTCATGTGTATTGCCTGGTGTCTGGCGATACATCCGATATTAAAGTATAACTGTGATTATTGTGATTTTTTTATTATATACTGTATATACGACTTAACAAACAAGTAATGTGTAAATTTGTACATCTTCATGAGAACATTATGTATGAAATATATTTTATTGCCATATTTTACCTTCAAGACATTAGCTTTAACATGTGCCAACAACTTAAAACCAACTTGTACTGTTTATGCCCAGAACAACAAAAAAAGCAGAAAGTTAGTATTTTTTTTCATTTTATTTTATTGAAAAACACAAGCTGGTCAACATGTCCAGGTTCCAGCTCTTCTTTATACAGTTACAATGTCTCCTCCTGGTTAAATAAAGGTAAAAACAAAAGCCGATATGGATGCATTTAGAATCGACGTAATATCGCGATATTTTGCCAAATGAATTTTTTCCAACACCCCTACTCGTCAGTGAAGTCTTATAGTGCTGCATGGTTGTGTAATGTTGAAAACGTAAAGGAATGTTCAATTGAAGAAGTTAAAAATAGACTTGGAGATGATTTGAAATGTTTTGTTTGACATAGTTTTCTGTGAGGTAATTGAGTTATTTCCATACCTCTCGTTGTTTTACTGGTGTAAGCTTTTCCTCCATGGTTGCTGCTGCTGCTGCTTTCACTTGCTTGTAAAACTGTGGCCCCACGAGAACGAGACCCCAGCAGCTCTCACCACACGATGTAGGACACGCTGCTTTCAGCTCTTTGAATGGACGTGATCCAGACACTGTGGATGAAAACACAAAGACTGAATGTGGTCCGTGATGCTGCTGCTGTTTCTAAAGTCTCTGATAAACACGTGTACGAGAAGAATCGTTTTATTATCTAACAGTTCAGATCAGGACTTTCTCACACTAGGAACAGCTGTCTAGTATCGTGCTGTGTTGACGCCTGAATATCCTCCTCTAACCCTAAACCTTATTTTTCTTCAACATTTATTCATTCTCACTTCACTTTGTACTTTTCTGTTTAAATGACTTTGCTGACTATTAAACGTCCCAAATCATACCAAACATGTTAAATATGGTTAACAATTGGAGCCTATTTTGCTTATTTTTACCCTTTTTCTGCAACTACACCAAACTTTCAATATTTTAACATATTTTCATCACTTTTTCTTGCCATATTTTTCCTCCTTTTAATGCATTTTTTCTACATTACTCCCATTTCTGACACTTCTACATCACATTTTAATGCCTTTTCTGCACATTTTTCCACATTTTTTTCACTTTCCAGACTTGTTTAGCACTTATAAATCCTTTCCACCACTTTTCCACCTAATGTCACATATGTTGGCCCATTATTGTCACTTTTAACCTCTTTTTACCATATTTCATGCTTATTTTTTGCCAATTTAACCACATTCATGATTTCTCATACCCATTATTTGCCAGTTTGAACTAATTGTTCAAATATTGGCACTTTTAACCTTTTTTTACCACTTTTTCGGGCCGTTTTTTGTCCATTCTAATTTGCAACTTTTAACCATTTTCTGTGGTTTTTAGAATCACCACCTTTCCAACTATTTCCTGGATAACAGTGGATATTATTCAGATAAATATTTTTGCTCTTTTTAATGCATTTTTGCTACATTTCTTCCATTTCTGCCACTTCTTCATCACATTTCAATTATTTCAATTATTATTTTTCAGCACTTTTCCACATAATGTCACACACTGTATGTTGACCCATTATTGTCCCTTTTAACCTATATTTTCACCATATTTCATGCTTATTTTTGCTAATTTAACCACATTCATGATTTGTCATGCCCATTATTTGCCAGTTTAAACTAATTGTTTTGGTCCACTCTAATTTGCAACTTTTAACCAATTTCTGTGGTTTTTAAAAACCCATTTCACCACCTTTTCAACCATTTTTGGTCACTTTGAACCATTTTATTAGTGATTAAAACAAGGATTTCCATCTTTAAGATGACTATAATAATAAACGTTCCTGGATAACAGTGGATATTATTCAGATGAATAAATAAATGTGGTTATCACAGATTCATAGAACAATAGACCATCATTTTACTGACTTTATGGATGGACCCCAAAATCTCTCCCCTTTATTCCCCCTTATATAGATGGTCCTGTCTCCATATGACTGTTCTTCAATGTTCATGTCTGTGTTCAACCACCTTCAGCTACAGTGGGGGTCCCCGCTCTCTGGGACCTTTATTTTGAAAAGGTTGAGAACCTCTGTGTTTAATAGATGAATGATGAATAATGAGCAGGTTTAGCTCAGTTTCATTGGTTCTTTCTTCGAGGATGAAGCTTTTCTGACTTTTTGAGCTGATGGAGGCGGAGCTGGCTCTGAGAACGCTCGCTTGTTTATGGACGTTTTGTGGATGTTGTCGCTGTAGAGGTTTTTAATGGGATCACTGGCGTGCACCGGGACAAATAAGGTGACGGGAGCCTGCGATGCACAGACATTATTTACCCAGCAGGAATGTGTTGTTTCCCTTCATCAAGCTTTTTTTTTTTTTTTTACTGCATCTTTGTTCTCAGCCTGTGTTTATTCATGTGTCCGTCTCTCGATTACACACAGTGTTACACACAGTGCGATACACAACAAACGCTATCTGTATCACACTTAACAGGAAGTGAATATACGTCCACCACGGATCAGCCGTCGCTTCCGTTTCTGCGACACGTTTACGAGGCAAAGACCAGTTGTTACTCGACCTTTCATCACCTGACTTATTCATGCACGTTATTAAAAGAAAGGAAGTGGGCGTTTGTCCAGAGCAGCAGTGAAACGAGACAAGAGGAAGATTGAAAGCCGTAAAAAAGGGAGGCAGAGCTTCTAATGGGCGACTATACAGAAGCTCTCAGCCTCGACTGATGTGATTTGAGGCTCAATGAATTCCTGTTCTGATCCTCGTGGTTCGCCCAATGAGTTCATAGCTGCAAACCACTCTCCCACATTCATCTCCCTTAGACCCCGTCCTTCCACACAACTCAAATAATCAACCCATTTTAGCTCCTCCGTGCGTTGCCAGGACCTTGTCCTGACTTTGAACCCAACCTGGCGCCCTCAGAGCCGTCGGTAAGTGGCTGGCACTGCAAACATGGTGGACGTTCCATTGAGTTGTTGTATCAGCATTAGTCGTGGTACCTGTGGTGCAGAGGCACACTCAACCAGCAGGGCTGTGGTAAACCACCCCCCCACATTATCACACTCTAACTGGGCACAGTCGTCCCCTGGTAGGTGGGAGTTTGGATGCAAATGTCAAATTATCCTCTTGGTAGTACTTTGCTTTTTTCCAACAAATGGAAACCAAATTAAAATCTTCTGTTGTTTGTGTTAATTGCTGCTGGGAGGTGAAATAAAGCAGCTTTTTCCCTATTTCGGAATTACAACAATACACACTTCTACAGTAAAAGTGTTTCTTTTGTGAATTAATCCAAACTCCAGCTGAAAGTTCTCATATTAACTCATCATCGTCAACGAAACAGTCAACTCACGATATGATACGATATGATACGATATGATACGATACGATATTAAAAAAAACAAAAAAAAATCCCAATGAAGTAAAAAAGTAGCTGTGTTTCCATTACAGTTTTTTTCAAAATAAAAGCAATATTTCTAAAGTTTTGACAAAGTCTAATGTGTCTTTGAAGCTTGTGTTGGAGCCTGGTATTTGTATAGTTTTTCACATCTAATAATTTAGTCTAAAGCTAAAAATGTCTCGGTCTCCTCGTCTGTCCACACGTACCGTGTCATGCTTTCTCAGGGAGAAGTGGTCATGTGACCAGTTACATCACGTCCTGTGACCAGTTACATCACGTCCTGTGACCACGTGTACGCGTAGTTTGAGGTTTGGCCCTGTCGACCCCTAGTGGTCAAAAGTTTTCATTACAGTTTTCAAAAAACACAGTGACTAGGAAATAAATAAAAAAAAAACAGTGGATATAAAATGCAAAGGTTTACAAAATAAAACCAAGTCAAATAGTTTTAAAGGACCAGCAGCCGATGACTTTGGACCCTCCTACTTCCCGTAGCAGCTCAGAGCTTTGTTTACATGGCGGACCCGTGGGTGCTGCGTAGACTCATAAGTCTGTCGTTTGTAGTGATAGCACTAAGAAAACAAACGTCTGAGACAGAGAACGAGCAAACCCTGCGGTCAGTGTGAGCTTGTCTGGATATAGAGTGGTGCTGTTCTAATCTACGCACCCCTACGTCCCCCTGGCTGCCACGGGAGTGTGCACGCTTTCAGCAAAGGTGGAGTTACGTTGTTAGAGACTTTTAATACCATCATCTACATTGTTGGACTTTTAAATGCTTTTAATCCCGTTATTCTATCCAACCTGCATCTAACGTCATGATTCACATCTGACAAACTCTATCCCTCCATGTTAAAGTGTATCTCCCATATTAAAGCACGTGCTGTATCAAATTCAGACATTTCTTCTTCAAAATATATTAAATAAGTCATAAATGTATTCCTTAAAACATGTAAAAAGCCATTCAACCATTTATAATGTCATTGTGGAGCTATGAGCTTCACAAACTGTGTTCAGGATTTAACGGGCGGGTCAGGAATCATCAGTGTTTGGAATAATCAGTAATCAGTAACGGGGTAATCTATAAATTACTTTTTATGGCGTTATAACGTCGTTAACGTTACTGAACATTAAATGTGGTGCGTTACATGCATTGATTGAATGGCTTCATACACAGCTGTAGTGAGGAGGTGGGTTAAAAACATGGTGAGTGATTGTGATTGGCTAAGGCGGCGTCATGTTTCATGGTAGCCAATCAGAGCCAGTGTTTTTACACACGTGCCACGCACACACACACTACAGATTTGATGACTCAGCAGAGATGGTGAGCGTGGAGCAATCTGATGAAAAGTTGACATTTTTAAGGTGACGATACAAACACTACTTTATATTAATTATGGTCAAAGACAAGAACGTACTGTACATGTGAAGTGTTCATTATATCCAGGAGTGAAGACTTTGTCCACATCTGTTGTAAGCAACTCAAATTTAATGAAGCACCTCACGACACACGCATCTAAAAAATGTGAATTATTTGACATATAACAATAACACAAATAGTTACTTTTCTTGGTAATGAGTTACTTTTATTATAGAGTAATTAATTACTAACTCACTTACTGTTTGGATCAAGTAGTGAGAGTAACTGTAACTAATTACTTTTTTAAAGTACCGTTCCAACACTGGAAATCCTAACTACGTTACGTAACATTAGCATAAACTGTTTTGAAGCACACCAAACTCCAGCGGGCGCATATTGCACATATTCAGACTAGGGCGGAGCAGACGTTTCCGCTGACACCTTGTTTGGCCTGATCCGAGCACTTTTGGAGCTGCTTTCACACTGCTCTCTCTCATAGACACTGTACACGGAGGCGGCGCCATTCTCACGCGTGGGCGTGGTTCCAGCGCCTCTAACTGACACGCCCCCGGCGTCTTTTTACTTGTTTCTTTTTGTGCACCTTTGAGATTTATTTCACTGTTTTTTTTTTTACTTTACTTTAAATGTTGTGCCATGAAACAGCTTTTAATCAGCAGAAAACAGCTGATCATTTTAACAACTGTGCTGTCAATCAAATGCTGATGTCACAGGTTTAAAACTTTCTTTGACTTTGGTTCCCTGACATGGAAAACCCAAAGTTCCTAGATTACGTGCATGGCCTGGATTGGGCGTAATCGTGTGACTTTAACAAGTCCGTTCATCACACAGTCAACCCCTCAGCTGCTCGTTTAACAGGAAAAATCCCATTGAAACGTGTGATATGATCCCAAAACATTATTTGTGAAACCTTTCATAACCTCGAGTTGGAGAATCACCATCACTTTTTGCACAAAATTTTGCGCAACGCAATAAAAACACACTTCAGATGAAGCTCTGCATTCATATTGATCACAGGATAACATGATTACTATTCAAAGCTTAACCTTTTTAACTTCATAATGTGCAGAATTCACACTTTATTGACATTCATTCATCAGTTTTCCAATAAAAAATAGTGTGTAAATGTGTGATGTTGTCCCAAAACGTGCATATGAAGGTTTTTCTGCATCACGTTGGACCTGAAAAGCTAGAAATAATAAAAAAAAGGGTCCGAATATTGTTTTTTTGTGACAGAACTTACAGCCCTACACTTATATTCAATCAAAAATACTTTTCAATCCCAAAAAAACTTTCATTAAAAAAAAACCTTTTCAGTCAAAAATAGTGTTTACTTAAATTAAAACAAAGAAAAAATGGTTTTGAACGCAAAAAAAAAAAATATCAGCCCTAAAAAAATGCGTTTGAACACTTTTTTCTTTAATTGAAGTGAAAAAAAGTTTTGAAGCTTTTTTTTTTATTGAATCATTTTGACACAAACTGGGGCTCAAATTTATTTTGCTTCCAAACAATAATTGCAATTTTTTTTTTTTTTGATTGACATGATTTATTTTTTTTATTAAATAATAAAGACACAAATGTACGACTCATAATATGGCCCAAATAAAAAAAAAAAACCAAAAACATTTTCAAATCAAAGAAAAAAAGTGTTCAAATGCATTTATTTGGGTCTCAATTTTTTAAGATTTTTTTTGCATTCAAACACTTTTTTCTTTCATTGAAAATAATTTACTTTTGATTTTATTTTTTGATTTTTTTTTTTTTTTTTTGTTGATTGAATAAAGAAACAAATCAAATCCATAAATAGTTCTGCTTTTATGAAGCTGTGTTGGTTCCGGGTTCTCGTGATGCCAACAGTTTGGTCATGTGACGTTCTCTGGTCATTCAGAAACTAAACAACGTATCCTCAGTTTCTGCCGTGTTACGCTTGTAATCGCCACTACTTAGCATAATATTTACAAGCCTAACCCGACTTCATTACTTACTAACATGGAGTGGTCCATCCAAGCCCACCTGCCACATGAATAATTCATGGTCAATTAGAGCTGAGAGGATGAAGCTATCTCCATGGAACAAGTGCTTTTCAATCATTCATTTCATGAGCTATGTAGGGCTTTCTTAATTGTTGTTTACTGCTCGCTATCTGACCACATGTTATTTTTATGCCGTCGTGATTACTCCCGGCAGCGCTCTGAGTGCTTGGGAAATGAAGTCCATTAAGGTGCCCTGAGAGCTGTTTTCCTGTCAAGCCCCATGAAGCGTTTCCAGATTCAAATTTACTGGGAACGAGAACAATCAATCTCATGTGATTGTCGATGCCAGTCGTCGATAAAATAAAGTGCACGAGGAGGAGACGAGGGTAATGTATTTCATGACGCTGCAGCGTCAGAAAAATGTGAGTTTTATGGGAATCTCTGCGTTGTGCTTCAGTGCTGGAGAGAGAAGTTTGACTGGTACGTCTCAGTGAGGACGGAGGGTTTCACTGTAAAAATACCGTAGGATTCATGTACTGCTTTCTGACCTTAGATTAACACTTTAACCCTTCAGATGACTCCTCCCACCTCCACAACTCTATCAACACAGAGATTCACGTCATCAAAGCTAGATAAACATCCTAAACAGACACACTGTTCTTATGATGGACATGCACGCACACACAGACACATTAGAATAGCACATACTGTATTAAGTTTGGCCGATATTGGAATAATTGCAAAATCACAGACTATTCAGACTAATTTGGAAGTTATTTACCAGTACATTTCAGAACTATTGAGTAACCTAGATATAAGCTGCACTCACTTGATTATATTTATGATATTACAATATATTGTAGTTTAACCAAAGACCGTGGCTGTAACACGGCTCGTTACTAAAAGAAGTCATTGATCGCTGTTTCCTCCTCCTCCTCCTGTCACTGAAACCACTGAAGTCTTCTTCTTTGGTGTCAGAGTTGAACAGCGTCACCGTAAATTTCCACTGGATACGTCTCGCTGCGTTACTGCTCCGATTTGGTTTTGCTCATATATACATACACACACACACACACACATATATATATATGTTAATATTGCGCAGAACAAAGTGTAAACTATTACAGAGTATAAAGTATAAATATTGCACAGTATGAAATGTAATCAGTGAACACACGTGTGGTTATGGTTATGGCTCTGGGGAAGAAGCTGTTCTTGAATCTGTTTGTCTGAGCTCTGGCCGACCTGTAGCGTTTACCACAGGGCAACATGTCGAACAGCCGGGGTGAGAACTGTCCTTCACCATGTTTGTCGCTCTGTTCAGGCAGCGGGAGTTGTAAACGACCTTTAGGGAGGGCAGAGTGCAGCCGATGATCCTCTGAGCTGTGTTGATTACTCTCTGAAGGCCCTTCCTGTCTGCGTCAGTGCAGCGGTAGAGGTTCACCAGCAGCTTCTCATTCAGGCTGTTCTCCTGAACGCAACAACAAACAGATAAACAGGTGAAGTAACACGTCCTGTGAAAAGAGGTCAAGACAAATGTAAAGTACAAGACCCCCCCCAACAGAGACTACTGTACTTTCTTATCATTTTCCATTTAAGAAGCATGGGTGACATCCATACGGCGGAGTTTCCAGGGGCAGGAGCAGCATTGCCCCCCAGTAATCAAAAGTTTTCATTTAAGTTTTCCCAAATATACTCAAAAACACAGTGACTATAGAAATGTTAAAAATGGTGATAAAAATTCAAAGGTTCACAAAACAAAAACCAAGTAAAAAAGTTTTACATTTGACCCTCCTGCTTCCCGTAGCAGCTCAGAGCCTTGTTTGTTTACAACATGGCGGACACAGCGGGTGCGCCGTAGACCCAGAAGTCTGTTGTTTGTAGTGATGCACCGAGAAAACAAACGACTGGAACAGAGAACGGACAAAACCCTGCGATCAGTGGGTTGTGATCATCTACTGGCCCCTCCCCCGTGACAAAATCAGCATTCACTGGCCACGGGAGCACGTAGACAATCAGTGAAGGTGGAGTTACGTTGTTAGAGACTTTTAATGCCATAATCTACGTTGTTGGACTTTTAAATGCTTTTAATCCATATGGATCTTTTTATTCTCTCCTACCTGTGTTTAACTTAGTGATTTACAACTGACAGAGAGTTTATTATTCCATATTAAAGCACATGTGTCCAGTGAACATTTCAAGCTGCATTTTGGATTTATTTTGACAGGTCCATAATACAGCTTTCAAATTGTATGTTACAGAAATTATTATTAATAATATTAATAATAATAATAATAATAATAATAATAATAATAATAATAATTAATAAAAACAGTTGGACTGGTAAATTTCTTTGTATTCCTTATTTGTTCTATATATTTAATTATTATTATTTTGTGGTTGTCCACCTCAAGGATGAGCTTGTCGTCGTCCACGGTGTCGTCACTGACCTCTGAAAACCTCTTACCGGTTGACGCCTGGCCTGGCCCCGCCCATTATGACGTTTTGGTGATGTAGTTACTTGAAATACGATCTGAAGTGTTTTATTTTGAAAAGTAAGCAGATGTTTTAATGTTGAGTATGTGCTTAACTTCCTGTTTTGCTATATTTGCTCTGTGCTGAGTTGTGCTTTTTTGTCATCTAAGAATTTTTGTCGTCTTTCTGCATCGAGTCAGTTCTTTGCATTGTCGTCTCCAACGTTTAATCGTTGATTTATTAACGCGAAGCTCCCACGCAGGAGCTCTTATTTCCTTTTTGAGTCGTCTTGGTAACTGCATCATACGCATTTCTTTACGTCTTTGCCGTGATGAGGGCGTGTGCATAACGCGCTGATCGCAATAATTTAATGTGAACAATTTCATTGGTTTAATGTGACGAGTCCCAATTTTTGTGAACCTTGAAAAAAATCAATTAAATAGCCGTGTCATTGTTTAAGCCGCATGGTTGAAAGCGTGGGAAAAAAGTAGCTCATAGCTTATACCTGTAGTTCGCAAATGACGATACTTAAAATCAAAATTCTAACTTTTTTAAAAAAAATTTTAAAGTTTAGATAAGTAATTTAGCAAACTTCTTCCAAGTCAAATTAATCGCAAACCATTTATTAAGTCAGTCAGTTTTATTTTGCTTATCTAAAAATAAAAAGAACACAACATCATTAAAGTTATGTGCACACTTGCTTCATAACAAGGCAGCACATCAGACTCGTGACTTCAATGTGTTTTTAAGGTAATAAATGATGTTAAAATCCTTCTTTATTCAGTCTTTCCAACCTTTCATTTTCCACAACTAAACAATAACTACAACTGTTTTTTTTCACAGCATATGCTGGCGTGGAAATTTTTAAAATTTATAACTTTTTCAGGGTCAACTTTAGTGAAGTTAAGCTAAAGTTTTTTTGTTTTGTTCCAGCCTTACTTTAAAGCTTAAAGTCATTTGTTGAATCGGTGATGATGAATGTAGTTATACAGTTACTTATTCTTATTGTATACAGTATATATATATATATATATATATATATATATATATATATATATATATATATATATATATGTCCTACACTAATAAATACGTCTGGTTGAAGCTACACTGTTAATATTGGACGGTGCACACAGGCAGCATGGGGGGCAGCTAAAGGGCCGCAGGGGTCCTCAGTTAAAGACGGGAGCATCCGAGCAAATCGCCTGTATTAAATAGACAGTGAGGCTGTTTCTCGGTTTCTCGGTTATTCAGATTAAAACAACCCGTGCACATCTGGAAGTCCCTCTTGTGTCCAAGTGTGCAACAATTGTTATGACGGTATTGATTAAAAAAGGAAAAAAAACGACAGAAAATCCCCCAACGTTGCTGAAAACTGAACGTAGGGGGCGCCATCGCTCTGTAGGGGAGCAACATCACAATGTCGGGGGCTCCTACACCTAACAGCGCTGGAGAACCCCGTTAATGCTTTGTTGCATTTTTCCAGCTCTTACTTGTTTTATCATATGGAGGGAGCATCATTATCACATAGACATATGGCACAGACAAAGACGTAGCACTGAGGGATAGAATGTGACCTACGCCTGGTTCTACTGTTTCTTCTAGGGATGTAACGATTCACTCAACTCCCGATACGATTCGATTCACGATACTGGGTTCACGATACGATTCTCTCACGATTTATTTTACAAAATGGGACTGTAGACAAATATTACTTTTTTTTTTGGGGGAAAAATAAACTACAAAATACTGTACTATTTTCCTTTTATTTTTCATTGTTAAAATAATCCCTTGATAAACTATTCAAAACAATGCAATTTAACTAAAAATAAATCTTGAATGAAATAAATAAGGAATAATACAAATGAAGAAGAAGCCTATTAATTTAAATTCTAGTTGTATAGTAAATAATGCAAAACTACATAATGGTTCCTTCTTTTTAAAAGTGCAACTGAAAATGTATTTTGTGACTTAACAATTGGACTTTAAAAAAAAAAAAAAAAACTGTCTGCACTGTATTTACGTCAGATATTTGTTTGGACCAGCAGAGGGCGCTGGTAACCCAGTGGTCGGTTGGCATGCAGCTATCCTTACAGTGAAGAAGAGAAGCTTTGCTAGCAGACAGAGCTAATAGAAAAACCTGACATTTACAGGATACTCACGTAATATTCTTATAGATATTCTTCGGTGCTAAAGGGGTAAAGAAATCTTTTTATGAACATGTTTAAGAGTAGATGGCGGCCAGAAGAAAGTAGTATTAGATTCTGCCCGCCACCTACGACTTTTAGACGAAGACGAGGATATATAGCCCTACAGCCCTCTGCTGTTTAAGAAAGTACTTGCGATTCAATTTTCAGCGCATCAGTGGAACCGTGATACCTATGAATCGATTTTAACTGCCTTACGATGAATCGTTACACATCCCTAGTTTTCTGCACTTTGGAAGAATCAACGTCACATTCTAACTTTCACCATCTACGATCGTCATAGGACACGGCCGGAAAATACGGCCATTATGACACACTATAACTCTCACATGCATGTTTTGGTAGAATCTCACACATGTTACAGCACAATATTTCCAACGTAAACGGGCGATTGAATGCGTAGCAAAGAAATGCAAATACAAATTTCGTGTCCTTGCCGAAATCAAAATATTCTGATGCTCGTTTTCCAAAGTTTGGATTAAGGCTGATAGTCGCACTGATTTAGTGGAAAAGGAAGACTTTTGAGCATTAAAAGTGATTTTTTCTGCCATATTCGTTATCTCACAGAACAACAGTCCAGCTTTGATTGCTTAGTTCCCAGTGAGTTCCCTCTGCTCTGAACTCATTCATCCAACTGTAATTTAGTTTGTTCAGAGTCGACAGCCCCCCACAGAGAAAAGACGTGAGGAAGGAAGCACGGACACACTTAACCGAGGCCTCTGAGGGGCTTTATTATCGACCGATGGCAGATCTCATCACTGCTTGTTTTGTTGTTGAGCTGAGCGACACCTGCTGATGTCACAGAGGTGATGTTTCACATTAAACGCTCACCGCATTTACATTTATTTTTCTAACAACTTGTGGTTACAACAACCCACACACGCATGTACGTACGTACGTACGGACACAGCCATGCACATAAATTATTGTGAGATTGAAAAGTTTTCCTCTTCTTCTGCTGCCTTGCAGGTGAGTCTAATCCCTCATAAGACCTCTGTTTACATTTCATTTTGGTTCTTTGCTGTAAGAAAAATGAAGAAAAAAAAGCCTCTTGTTTAGACACTGACTTTCCAAGCTGACCACACAATCTGTGGAGGCTCCAGTTTGGAGCAGTCGAGGACCAAAAGTAATGGAACTGTTTGAAAAACGGGTCGGTTTTGTCTGATAATTTAATTTATTTTATTCACGTTCTGTTGAAATATTAGTATAAACTCAATACACATTTATGGGATACCTGTGCTAGTCATGTTTATAACATCCATCCAGTCCTGATTAATTACAGTTAAACAAAATACATGCAAATATAATTAAAAGCTTTTCTGAGAATGTTCAGCTAATTGTGATGCGGGTCAGCGTTTTGCATACCTCTGACCTTCCCATCATTTTTGTTCATTTACTCATATTTTCTCAATATTCTCTTCATTTTTTACTATGATAGTGTGATCAACTAGCGTTGCAATAGGGTGGAACAATTCTGGTAAATTTCCTGGGGATTTAAGATCAGGAATTTTTGGAAATATTCATAAACTTTTACATAAACTTTTGTTACAATTATTTATGGAAAAACCTTGAATTGGAGTAACTTTAAATGAATTACTCATGCTGATAATTTAAATGTTGTTAAAGAAGCATGTTTTCCCTTTAATTCTTGTTATTTACCACGGAAAGTTTCCAGTACTTGAATTTAGCACTAAGTTGAATTATTAGTATTTAAAATGACTGGTTGATTCCAACAAATAGTTTCCATGTCAAGTTATATTTTTAAAACATTCAAACAATTTTCTGCTTCTTTGTACCAACCCTACAATCAACACAAGGACATGTGTTGGAGCTACTTTTTGACGTGTCGGGGAGTTGTTATTACATCTTCGGAGCCAGCCGTAACCTCCAGTCAGCTGAGAAGAAATGGCAAGAGGGAGAACCGGATGATATTCTAGTGATTCTGAGGATTTTTGGGTATTTTCATTGTCATTTTGTGTGATATTGTGGTTGTTTTGTGGGTTTTAAGAGTAATTTTGTTATTTATTTGTTTGCCATTTGGGATTTAGTATGTTTGTTGTCATTTTGTGTATTTTCGTTGTTTTGTGTATTGTTAGGGTCAAAATCTGACACAAAGTTCAAGAAAAAAACTGCTTAGAAACCAGGATATGAATGAAACCTGCACCGAACCCAGCACGTTTAAAGCAATTTAAAGTTTTATTTATCCAGGAACATTTGCTGAATTAAGTAATGTGAAATTCATCCTCATGTCTATCGTATTATATGAAGCTACAAGGTTCAGGTTTTCACTTTGGCTGTAATGATCTGATGAATCCATTCATCTTTTAATATGATTGAATGTACAAGTGTTTCGTTATATTTACAGGCCTGAGTTCTTTTCCAGGTAATGTTTTCCATCTTTTTAAAGTTAACTGACAAAATGCATAATTAGGAATTCATTCAATCTCACCTTTAGAGAAAATATTCCCCAATTCTAATCAACTTTTCCAGAAATAGAAGTTGTAACTAGTTATGAGTAAAGGGTCATGTTTAAAGAAAGGATGTATTAGTTTGGAACATGTATTCCTTCATGTTGTCCTGTTGTGTTCAGAGAGTTTTAGCTCCTGTTAGCTGTTTAGTCTTTACTCATTAATTTCCCCTCATGCGACACATCCTCATTGCTTTCATTCAAACTTCTTCTCAGAGCACTGAGGCCCTTTTTGTTCCACCAGAAACTTGGGTGCAAAGCCTGGCACATGCACATGGGACTTGGCATTTGGAAACGGGGTTTATGGCCTTGGAGGCAAGACAGGATAAACACACACACACACACACACACCACACACACACACACACAGCAGTAATCAGGGTAGGTCCCATGCTGGTGGGGGGGGTTCCTGCGTCACTAAATCGTCATGTATTGAAGCACAAACAGTGAGTGTTGCTCTACTTCTGGAGCTCTTTGTGCTTTTTAAAAGTTGTTTTTAAAGGTAGGATATGTTAACAAACCTCTGTAGTTCATCATGGTGGTTCCACTGAGCAAAGGAAGAAATGTCTTCAATAGACGTCCAATTTTCACTTTTTAAAATTTCCCAAATTCAGTTTCCAGGGTTTCCGGTTGTGTTTCAGTTCTTCATTTTTTCATGTTTAAATGAATTTAGTGGCTATTAAACTTCCTGAAATCATTCAAATAATAATAACAATAAATATAGGGATTTACCCAAACATGTTTCTTTTTTACGTCTTGTCCAGATTGATTAAATAGATGAAATGTCCGGGGTTTCCCACGGACCCTGAACGCATCTCAGGGAACACTTTAATTTAAAAGACTGTACCTCTGCTAATATTTGCTCTATCCGTGAAATTCCACCAGTTTCTTCTGAAGCTAATGAGTTGCTCTTTACAGTTAGCATTATGTAATTACAGTAATTTTACTCACGGGTGATGGAATCATTAAAAATTCCGCATTGTTTTGACAAAATTGTGACTGAAAGAGACCAAATACTGGTGGATTTAATTTAAAAATGTCAGCAGGAAGATCCTCATGGTTGATAGAACTTCCATGGAGGTTCAGAGAAGCTTATCCTATAGGAAGTTATGGTCACAGTTATTCATGGAAGTATATATAATAATAATAACAAGCTGAACAAGAAGACATACAGTAAGTCATCAACATCCCCCGCTACAAAAACGGAACAATGGCAATAAATTGTGCGCTTCTCATTTCAAACTCCATCAAGGTATTGATACCCTGAAGCCACACACTGAATCTGGTTATCCTATCTTAAACAGTTTCAGACTTTAACTCAAACCTAAACCCCCTTCCACACTTAGTGGCGGCGGATAAAAAACCAGCCACCTACTTTGGATGAAGTTAAATTCGGAATGGCCATTTTCATTTGGAATAAGATATTTACAAGGTGATTTTAATCTTTTTAAAGAGGATTTAATTTCTATTCTGAATTAAAGGGGAATTAAAAGCTCTCACAGTGTCATTTTGTTGTTATAGCTTAATGCTAATGTCTGTATCTAGATAAAAACGGGTATGATTAGCACAAAGAACAGGCGTGTGTTTGACTTTTTGATTCAATATCCGGCGTTTGATCACTTTTACACCCAGATCTCTGATCAGCTTGACTGACTCAGAATTAACAGGAAGTTCTTCCACTTTTTAAACTCAAGTGATGCGGAACAGTGTAAAATCAACCTATTATTAAGCTTTGGCCAAAAACACCAATGTGCCCTGAATCTTGTTCCTCTTTTAAGTCTTTTCTCTTTAATTCCTGTTTTTTTCTCTTCCTGCAGCCAGTTTTAATCCCTGTGTGATGATACAAGCCTCGACTGAAATCTACCAAAAGTATTCAACTAAGACGAGAGGCACAATGTACATCTAGGAACATTTGGACAGTGTATCGGTTCTAACGATGTTTCTGATGATAAAAGTGCACGTTTCAAGTCGTTCCTTTAAAAATTACAGTTTCCATTTGGGAAAAAAAACCAACTTTAATGAGAGACAGTCAGACACAACAGGAGGCTTTTTACACAGAGCAATGGAAGTTGATTGGGGAAATAGGATTACTGCCTCGTTATTGCTTTCTGCAGCTTTCAAGAATATTCCATTGAGGTGAACTCATTACTGGATGAAACGTGCACACAGCGTGGCCTTCAGAGGAAATAAATGAGCATTTCAAAGCTTTACCTTTGCTGAGAGACGAAGCTCAAAGCGGAACAAGACGAGTGATGATGTTGTTGAGCAGCAATCAGTGGACATGCTAATGAAGGGATCTGTAGAGATATAATCCTAGAACAGAATGGCTTCTTCTGCAGTTCCAGCTCAGTTGTTCCATGTTATAGACTTTGCATTATTAGTGTGGAATGAGGGATTTGCTTTGTCATGAGCCGACTTTTCACCACCAGCTGTCACACTCGTACCGATATCCAGGATATCATTGATAGCCAGATTAAGTATTTGGAGGACTTTAAGGATTAACCTCCATGAATCACATCTGCTCACAGTGTGGGGAATGTTAAAGGGTCTCATTGTAGACTAGTAGTTTGGTTAAAGAGGTGCAGACCACTGTACGGGTTCAACAGGGGACAACATAGACAGTCCTGGGGGGTGGAGGAGGAGGGGGGCGGGGGTAGTAATCCTCCTCCCGCTTCATCTAACCAAACAAAACCTAAAGTTTTCAGCAGTTACGCAATCCACGTTAGAAAGGGCTCAGAGCTCCAGGGTCTCCCAGGGCACAGGGAACTTTTCCAGGCTGTAATCCTGATAAGTCGTGAAAGAAAGGCCTAAAAAGATGGTGTGTGTGTGCGTGTGTGTGTGTGTGCGTGTGTGTGCTGCTCACTGCTATAACTTTACCAAAGGTACTGATTGGTTTGAGTTGATGGGTTAAAAAAGACAATCGTATATCTCCTGTTTTATAACGATTATAAATCATTAATCCACATGCACATACTGTAGGGCTGCACAATGAATCTAATTCTTCTTCTCCCGTCTCGCTCCAACTACTCCCGCATTCTGCAACCGAAACCAACAAGTTTGGTCTCAAACTGTTCAAATATTTTCTGCACAATGTGCTATGTATTAGCTTTGTTTTAACTCTTCAACTTTTTAAACTATTTACCTTTTAAATTTTCATTATCCCATTCATTTTCCCATCCACACTGTCGAACTTCTGTTAGAACCTTGTTTTTAACTGATGATGTCATCAACAGTGATGATGTCACGACATGTACATGTATCGTCTATCACTATTTACAGTGTGCCTATTGAATAGGGATGTAACGATTAATCGTAAGGCAGTTAAAAATCGATTCATAGGTATCACGGTTGATAAAGATTTTCTGAAAATTGAATCGCAGTACTTTTTTTAACCAGCAGAGGGCAAGTGTAGAAGTGTAGGCGGCGGGCGGAGTCTGCTAATACTTTCTTTCTGGCCGCCTACTACTCTTAAATATGTTAATAAATGATTCATTACCCCTTTATCACCGAAAGAATATCTGTAATGTTACTTGAATATCTGTAAAAGTCACGTTTTTCTATTAGCTCTGTCTGCTAGCATAGCTTCTCTTCTTCACTGCAAGAATTTCTGCATGCCAACCGACCACTGTGTTACCAGCGCCCTCTGCTGGTCCAAACAAATATAACGTAAATCAGCGTAATCACGGTTTTTTTTTTTTTAAAGTCCAATTGTTAAGGCACAAAATACATTTTCAGTTGCACTTTTAAAAAGAAAAAGAACTATTATGCAGTTTTGCATTGTTTATTATAGAATCAGAATTTAAATTAATAGGCTTCATTTTCATTTGTATTATTCCTTTATTTATTTCATTTAAGATTTATTTTTAGTTAAATAGCATTGTTTTGAATAGTTTATCAAGGGATTCTTTTGACAATGAAATATAAAAGGAAAATAATACAGTATTTTCCCCCCAAAAAAATTTGTCTCCATTCCCATTTTGTAAAATAAATCGTGAGAGAATCGTATCGTGAACCCAGTATCGTGAATCGAATCGTATCGGGAGTTGAGTGAATCGTTACATCCCTACTATTGAATAATCATGGAAAAATAGGTAAACATTTCAGAATAGTTTGGGACCAAAGTGCGTGGGATGTCCTGAAAATGTATTGAAATGACATGGAACGACCCAAACACAGCTCTCACATACAGTAGGTGACGCCAGGACAGTTTATGTCCCAAATCTTCACTTTGGTCATAAGTTTTTCAAACGATCGTTTTCAAGGACGTATATCTGTGTTTTTGTGTGTACGATGAGACAAACCGTAGAAAACATCTTCATTTTGTGAGATATCCTGCTACATGTGGACAGGGCCTGACTTCTGTGTTAGCAGTTTTGATTCCACGTTGGATCACACGGGGTTAATACGTTCATTTCTCTTTACTGTAGAACCTATTTGACAGCTACGCTATAGAGAACAGGCAGATTGATTAGCACGTCTCACCCGTTGCTTTCACACTGTTATTCCAGACTGCCTGTCAGCGTCACATAATCTGTCAAAATAATGAAGGTAATCATAAGAGCGCTGTTGGAAATGCTTCACACTTCCTGTGTACCAACCTTTGCAGTAATAATCATTGTCATCTGATATTTGAATGTTTGAGACAAATATGAATCAGTCTGTTCCTGTTAGCTGGATAGCTTCTAATGCTAATAGTGACAACATGTAGTGTCCACAGAGGGCTTATATACAGTATCTGCTTTAGGATGGAACATCAACAACAACCACACTTTCAGTCTATTTTAGTAAACAAGTCAGGATTCAAGCATTGATTGGTTTTGAAGTCGTAGGAGTTTTTAAACGTTAATGCTGCCACAGTGAAGGAGATCCGTCCAGATTATCATCAAAATGTTACACGTTCAATGCACAGCATGCCCATGCATGAGCCTCACCTGTCATCATGGCATGTAAAAGTCCCTAAGCAACACCCTTAAACCACTAACTACAAGATAATAAGATCATTCATGGTTTTTATTGACATTTTTTTAAAAAATATAATTCTAGAATAATTAAAACCTTTCTAAACAAATTAATGTTTTAATCAAAGCCAAAAATTAAATTTACAGTAATTAGAATTTATTTATTTTTTTACGTTCAAACTCGTACGATTTCAGTGCAAGAACACACAATATACGCAAAGATATATTCTTGCAAATGCAATTTAAAAATTAATAAAAGTAAAATGAAATAACTGCCCCTCATTTACAAATTTACAAATATAAAATTATGCTTAAAATTTGTGCATGTGACTCCAGAGGAGTCGGTGCCTCCCCAGTCATGAACCACACGTCACTACAGAACGCATACGCAAAATTAAATAAAATTACTCCGTCTCAATTGCTGTTTTTCCTTTTCAGGGTTTACACATTTATCTTTTTCATTTATGTTTCCTCATCTTTCCTTTTTAGACGATTTTACTGCTTTAAACTTCATGAAATCCTATCAAACATGTTAAATATGGTTAACATGTTTGATACTGTTATTCATCATCATCCTTTATGTCAGACTCAGGAGTTCATTTTAAAAGCATAGACACAATTAGTATTCACAACATAAAAGCACATACATATGATACAGATGGCAACAGTTATTATAAAAGACAAATATACATACCATGATTCATTTTATATCACACAAGATCACATCGTTAGCCGCACTGCTAGCCGTTAAACAGGAAACATCCCATGGAAATGTGGGAATGGTAATGGAAATTGGGATTATTTGTCTGTCTTTGACACATTCATTCACCTGTTTTTCAGTGAAAAATTAAGCGTAAATGTGTGATTTTGTCCCATAATATGCACGTGAGGCATTTCCGTGTTGTATTGGTGTTCAGTTTTAAATTAGTTCTGATGAACTACGGCTGGGCCCACAGAACGTCTCTGAGCCAAATAGCACGTACTACCTTCCCGAGAATTCAGTGAAATGACTCGGTTCCACCGAGTAAAACAAATGAAATTGTGCGACGTAAAATTATAAGAGAGGCTCTTGACATCCGCTCATAGAATATCCATGTCAAATTACAGCCCGATTCAATGAGCAATAACGGAGGAGCAGTCATTTAAAGAATGGGGCTCCTGGGGGTCCCCTGGCACCCCCGTGACACATACGGAGTAATGGGCCCCATTCATAAATTGGTGTGTGTTAATAATTCGGTACCACCAACTGTCGCAATATTTGACTCACAAAAAAATGAGAAAACAACTTTACTGGAAATTGCTGAAAAAAGGGGGTTGGGCCCCTCGGCCCCCTAATCAAATTGTGCGAGACATAATCGTACATTGGAGCGTCTCATCATATTCATTCATAGAGTATTCATACCAAACTGCAATCCGATCTAACTTCCGATTTAAGTAGTAATTTTTAGCTCACAAATAAATGAGAAATCGACTTTCTTTTTTCTTTCTTTTGGGGCCCCTCGGGGCACTCTTGGGCCCCAAATCAAAAATCGGGCTCCGAGCGTTGATGCGTACACATCCATAGATTATACCGATCAAATTTTTGCTCGATCTGTTCTCGAATAACAGAGGAGTAGCGATTTTAACTCGTGTACACAACAAGAACAAAGTGTGGGCGTTAGAGTCTAGTAGCCCCGCCCCTAATGAGAGAGAAAAAAGAAACAAGTCAGATTTGTTTTTGTTTGTCAGAACGTAAATTCCCTTTTGCCGAACATTTTGTTGCCATCAGAGAAAATTGTAGGCCCTATATAAATGTAACTTATTAATAAATAGTGATATATTTACTGTGCAGAGCTCAGAAAGTGTTCTAGAGATCACTGAGTTCATCATCAGTCACAGTTAAATGTGGCTTCGTTGTCCTTTTTTTTTTTTTTTACACCATTAGCATAACATAGCATGCTCATTTCTCCAGCGTTGACATTCACTGGCTTATTAGAAGAATGGAACAGCAGCAGCATGTGGTAGCCTGGATATAAATGAGGTGGGCTGAATAAGAAACACGGCTCACGCTCAGCTGTGATTTTATCAACTCGTCAACAACTAAAATAGTTGTTAGACTTCCAACGTTGGTTCATTTCTTCTTTCTCTGAGTTCAGTTTTGTTTGTTGCGGCTCGTGCAGACGCTAAAAAACAAAGCAAAATATTCAAAGATGAGACTTAAATCAGTTTCAAACTAAAGGTTCAATCAGAAGTTTTCAACTTTGGAGGCAGGACCCCATTTTGGGTCGCGTGACACTCGTAGAAGGTCGCCAGATGCCTTCAAGAAACGAAAAATATTTTTTGAACAATTTGAGCTGATTTATGCTAATTCCTTACCCTTTTTCTGCAACTACACCAAACTTTTCATATTTTAACCCATATTTTTGCTCCTTTTAACACATTTTTGCTACATTACTCCCATTTCTGACACTTCAATGCCTTTTCTGCACATTTTTTCATTTTCAACACTTTTCCACCTAATGTCACATATGTTGACCATTATTGTCACTTTTAACCTCTTTTCACCATCTTTCATGCTTATTCTTAATGTTTACGTTATGAAATCTAGAAAAAATGTAAGGGATAGGATTTGATACGTTTATGGCACGTTCACACCAAAGCGTCGACAGTGTCAGGTTTACATAGACAATAGACGGTGGACACTGCACGTTTTTTTTGAGATTTCAACCTTGTGACGTGCGTCCAACGCGGCCGACGCTAGAGTTGGGATTGTTAAACTTTTGGGGCATATCGTGGCGTGTCGACCAATCAGGAGCGTTCCCCAATCGTAACGTATTCAGAATAATGAAGGAAAAACACTAACCGGAGACAGAAACAGATGGACCGGCTCTTCTGATGGAATAGAGCTCCTGTAGTTGGGGTCCTGGTAGGAGATGTGAGCGCAGATGCAGGTCAGCAGGTCGTCAAACTGGGCACGGGAGAGATGGAAGTAGCGCTGAAAGTGACTCTCGTCCAGCGCCGAGGCACAAAAAAAGCCAAGCCACTCTCTGGATAATGTAGAGCAGATGAACGGGAGTCGGAGGGGGCGTGTTTTCCATTCACCCACACTTCTCTATAACCCTCTGACATCACAGTGCACACACTGAGTCACACCAAAATACATCTGACCAGAAACACCACCTTCTCATCACAATGTTCCACCACTTCACAGTCACTGGGTGAATTATGAACGTAACTGATCGCCACAATATCATTCATTGTATGTAAGCCCCTCCCCTCAACGCTCTCTCTTCCCAACTTGTTGGAACGCACGTCAAGAGCATCTTCGACGCTGGTGACAAGCGTCTGAATCAATGAGCACAAGAGTCCAACTAGGGGCGTGAGGCATGATTTTGACGCTCGAAACGTGTTTGGTGTGAACGTAGCATTAAACTTCTTACTATTCCTTTTCTTTCACTTAAACTGAGATGCGTACGAATTTGAAGATACAAGATACTGTTTTTTTTCTTCTTGATGTTAATTTATTCTATTCTATTTAAAACTGTTTTTAATTTGTCATTTATGGAAGCATTTTTTTGTTAATTCAGTTTTTCTGAATAATTAATTTTTTCGTATTTTTTTTTTTTCCCATGTTTTATGGACAGTTATTTTTCTTCTGTTTTTCCAAAAAACAGAAAAAAAAAATTGTCAGGAAAAAAAAGGCCAAAAAAATAACATAATAATAATATAATATAATATATATATATATATATATATATATATATATATATATATTTTTTTTTTTTGTCAAATCAATACAATACACTTCCATAGTAATTTACATGATTGAAACATATAATCAAATCAAATTGAATCAAATTAAATTGTTCCTACTTTTTTCCCCCACTTTTTAGCCAATGTTGACGCCTATTTTGCAACTTTTAACCAATTCCTGTGTTTTTTAAAAATCCCATTCCACCTCCTTTTCCACTATTTTTGGTCACTTTTAACCCATTTTAAAACCAGGATTTCCATCTTTAAGATGACTATAATAATAATAAATGTTCCTGGATAACAGTGGATATTATTCAGATGAATAAATAAATGTGGTTATCACAGATTCATAGAATAATGGACCATCATTTTACTGACTTTATGGATGGACCCCAAAAATCTCTCCCCTTTATTCCCCCTTATAGATGGTCCTGTCTCCACATGACTGTTCATGTCTGTGTTCAACCACCTTCAGCTACATTGGGGGTCCCCGCTCTCTGGAACCTTTATTTTGGGGGTCATGGGCTGAAAAAGATCAACTTTTCCTCTTGGTGTTTTTTCCTCTTTTTAAAAATCTGTCACGATGATTTAGTCTTTGTGTCGGCGTTTCTCAGGCTCACTGTCATTCTCTCACGATGGCAGCGTGCGCTAACACCCTAATGAGCATCCGTGCAGTGACGAGCCACACAGCGAGCGTTTTACCTCACAAGCGATGCTGACACGTTGCGGAAAACACGCAAACGCTGGCGTTCTCCGTGGGAAATGCTTATTTAAGCTGACAAAGATGCACTCAAACAATTACCAGTAGATGGTTGATGGAAAACACGGCGGGTGCAGAAAGCAACACTTTGAGCCTGAATGAGTCCGTTTTTAATTTCATTTTTTGTTTCTTTTGTTTTTTAGCTCCACCTAACTCCACTTTTATTCCTTTTAAAATGCAGAAACCTAAACCAGTGCTCTATTTCTGGATACTAATAATAGACATTTATCCACTTTGTCCAATGTTTTCCCTCTCACAATTGTATTATATTTTAAGAACAAAGGGCATTTTGTTGCAGATCTAATGAGGCTCCCATTCTGCTTTGTCTGAGGCAGACACGTGGTCGACTCATGCCAGAATACAAACAAACAAACAACACGCTCAAACATAGCAGCCAGAGTTTCTAGGAAAAGTCGTGTTCAAGATTTCTAACTCGGTAAAAACTTCAGACTGTTTGAATCCTGCCATGGACCGGCGCCCCGTGCAGGGTGCACGCCCCGCCTGGCGCGTGTTAAGACCATGTTGAACATGACCAGGAATAAACTGCTCACAATATGACTGTAGAATATTTAGTAAGGAGGCAAGGCAGGTGTTGGCCTGTTTCATTGAACACTGGTTTAGCATTAGCTAGCATTAGCATTAGCTAGCATTAGCATTAGCTAGCATTAGCATTAGCTAGCATTAGCATTAGCTAGCATTAGCATTAGCTAGCATTAGCATTAGCTAGCATTAGCATTAGCTAGCATTAGTATTAGCATTAGCTAGCATTAGTATAAACATTAGCTAGCATTTGTATTATCTAGTATTAGCATAAACATTGACATGTGCCTAGCATTAGCACCAGCATTAGCTTAGCATTAGCTTAACATTACCTTAGCATTAACCTAGCATTAACATTGACATTTAACTAGCATTAGCATTAATTCAGCATAAGCATAACATTGACTTAGTATTAGCATTAATATAGCATTAGCATTAACATTAGCATTAGCTTAACATTAACATTGGTAATAGCTAGCATTTGCATTAGCTAGTGTTAGCATTAGCATTAACATTAGCTAGCATTGACCTATCATTAGCATTAGCTAGCATTAGTTAACTTTAAAATCAGCCTGGCATTGTCGTGCTGAGCATTAGCGCTGGCATTAGCTTTACATTAGTTTAACATTACCTTAGCATTATCACATCATTAACCTAGCATTAGCATTGACATTAAACTAGCATTAACCTAACATTAACATTGGTATTAGCCTAGCATTAGGATTAACTTAGCATTAACATAGCATTAGCCTTAACATTAATCTAGCATTAATATTGGCATTAGCATTAGCTTGCATTAACTTAGCATTAGCATTTGTTTAGCATTAGCATTAAGCTAGCAATAGCATTTGCTAAGCATTAACCTAACAATAACGTAGCATTTTCCCGGCATTAGCACTAGCTTAGCATTAGCCTAGCCAATGAACCCTCCGTGAAATAATGCAGAAGATTTGATTAAAATTGTTGAAATAGTTGAAAGATCTGAAACAGTCTAAATAAGAAAGTTGAAAAACAAAAGTTATGACAGTTTGTTTGCAAATAATTGAATGTAAAAAGTGGAGCAGCTCCACTGTAGCTGAACCAGCTGAAAAGTCAATGCATTAAACATTAACGAGTCTAAAAGTTGAAATGTTCCAAATGATAAAAGTACAAGCTTAGATCTCTGAAACTTTCTGAATATTATTTATTAAAATCAATGCTTCCTGCATCCTCACTAAAACGATGACAAAGAAATCATTTATATTTATTCATCGTCATGTTTACAGATGAGGATTAATAAATCAGGCTAATGCATCAACCAATCAGCTGAAACCCAGTCAACTGTTGACATAGAGCTAAAAGCAAAGCTGGATTTACACTGAAACCTCGTCACACGATCTGCTTTAATCCTACAATGTATCATGTTTGTTTCTCACTGTATCTATATTTAATAGTAATTAATGCTTCATACTCACTCAGCGTAAAAAGACTGGATTTGTGTAAACAGCATTTTTGCTTATTTTTACAATTTTTCTGCAACTTTGCATTTCTGACACTTCTCCATCATATTTCTATATTTTTTCTGCACATTTTTTTTTCACTTTCAAGACATTTTCAGCACTTATAAACCTTTTCTACCACTTTTACAACCAAATGTCTCACGTTTAACCTCTTTTCACCATATTTCATGCTTATTTTTGTCAATTTAACCACATTCACGATTTGTCATGTCCATTATTTGCCAGTTTAAACTAATTGTTCCAATATTGACATTTTAAAACCTTTTCACCACTTTTTCCGTCCGTTTTAGCAACTCTAATTTGCAACTTTTAACCAATTTCTGTGTTTTTTTTAAATTCCATTTCACCACCTTTTCCACCACTTTTGGTCACTTTTAATGTTATTTCTGATAATAAAACAAGGATTTAAATCTTTAAGATGACTAGATATTATGGCCCAAATAATACTAAACTTCCTGGTTAACCTTTTAATGCATTTTTGCTACATTGCTCTCATTTCTACAACTTTTGCATCACATTTCAAAGCCTTTTCTGTACATTTTTTTCACTTTCAAGACATTTTCAGCACTTATAAATCCTTTCCACCACTTTTTCACCTAATGTCACATATATTGACCCATTATTGTCACTTTTAACTTCTTTTCACCATATTTTCTATTAATTTTTGCCAATTTAACCACATTCACGATTTGTCATGCCCATTATTTGCCAGTTTATACTAATTTTCCCTACATTTTTAGTTTCCATTACTCACAATTTGCATTTCACCACCTTTTCTTGTCACGTTTAACCCATTTTATTTCTGATTAAAACAAGGAAACATCATTAAGATGACTTTATACTATGGAACAAATAATACTAAACGTTCCTGGATAACAGTGGATATTATTCAGATAAGTAAATAAATGTGGTTATCACAGATTCATAGAAGAATGGACCATCATTTTGCTGACTCTATGGATGATTACGGTCTGAAAAGGTTGAGAACCACTGGTGTATCAGGTCAAAGATCATCTACCAGCTCCTTTTTAAAGCTTTTTGACATAATTTTAATCAAACAAACATTATTTCCACTTTTTATTGAAACGACAGCTTTGGTGAAGAAATGAACGTGTCTCCATCTCCACTTACAAAGGTCACGCTGTACAAAGGGCCCACCAATTGAAGGCCCTTTTGTCATCACGACTACAACAAACAAAGTGAGCCATTCTCAGCTCTCTGCGCTGCTGCTGCTGCATGAAAACAAGCGTGACTATTTTAGTTGTAATTAGAGGAGGAAATTTGGTCTCGGGCCTGAGGCCAATTGTTTGCTCTGTGTACGTGTGTGTGTACGTGTGCATTTGTGGGAGTGTTTACTAATTATTGTGTGATGATTGCTGTAACGCCTATGATAAAACTCTGGACAACCCAAAGTCTCATTCTCTGCTTTCACTGCTTGATTTCCTTCTTTTACTTTAACTTGTGACGGTATTTCTCCACTTTTCATTTTTTTATTGGACGTGAACCTCTTCGTTTACAATAGCTACACCTTATACAGCCTATGACAGTGTTTCTCAAATGGGGGTACGTACGTGTAGGGGTACGTGATGGCATTACTGGGACTACTTGAGAGAGAGAGTGGAAAAGTAACAGATTAAAGCATAAAAAATATGAAAAATATGGCTAGTTTTAATGTGTATTTTTTAGTTAAAAATGATAATCATACTAAATATTAACAGCTACTCACAAAATGACAAAAAAAGAGAAAAAATTACTGTATGATAAAAAGAACAGACAACGACAAAATGACACCAAAAACACACACTTTAAAAGAGAATAATACCATTACCAGCAACACACTAAACGACAAAGACACACTAAATGAGAGAAAAACACACAAGATCACTACAAAATACGCAACAATAACATAAAAACGACATAGGAAACAACCAAACACACACACACTCAGAGAGAATAACTTAAAAATGACAACAAAAACACACACAATGATGATAGAAATGATCATGAACTGAAAATACAAAGGTCAGTCTTGGTTCTACGTTAGGAGGGAGATGACCATAAATAATAAAAACTGAAGAAATAAATCTATTCAGGAGGAACTAAATACTGTTTCATTCACTTATTTACAAAATGTGTTTTATCACTCATTCATTCCATCATTATGTTACTTTTTTCACACAAAAAAATAATAATAATTTGGTAGTCAGACATAATTCAAAAATAAGAGAAAAGTTGTACTAGAGCCACTAATCTATGATGTCATCTTCACATTGAGGTTCTCATTTTTCCATTTCAGATTTCAGCGTTTCTGTGTCAGTTCATCTTTTTCTATTTAGTTTCTGTTTCATTGGCTTTCTCTAATAATAACATGTCACTACTTTCTTTTAAATTTGTTTCCAAAATCATGCCAAACTTCTTAAAGTATAAATCCACCACCAGGTTTTTTCTGACCTGCCACTAGGGGGAAATTCTGCTCATGGGCGTGGCTCTTAGAGTGGTTAGGACACGCCCAGTCACAGCAGCCCCACCCCCACAGCGCTGCACACTTCCACATAGAGCTAATAATTTATCAAACTGGTTCCTAGAATAATTACCATCAAACAAAAAGGCTGACAAGTTATTTTAGTCACACACAATCTTTTTACTTTGTTTAACTAAAGTGGTGTAGCGTTAGCATTAGCACCACTTGCTACATAACAAGGCATCATATCAGTCTAGTGATTTATATTTGTTATTGAGGTAACACATATTAATAAAATCCTACTTTAAGCAGTGTTTGAACGCCTCATTTCACACTTCTGCCCGTGTAAGCGCTTAATAATCTGTAATGTCTATAACGCTGACATACTGTCTGCTTTATCACAGACATATGACACAGACACGGCACCGCAAGAGTTAAAATGTGAACTACAGACGGTTTTATGATCTCTGTGATTTGGGAGATTGTCGTCATGTTGTAATCCTTAAGGATCTAATATTGTCAGATCGCACACCCTGGGGGGGGGTATGCCCCCCACCCCTCCTAGTTGTCACGTGCAGTGATTTTCTCGAGATGAGTTTTAGCCGCCGCCTTCTTTTTTTTTAGCCTGCACATCACTGACAGTGAGCTAATTACTAAACTAAAAAACATTGTATCAACGTGTCTAGTCAATGAGATGATCACTTTAGATGTGTTTACTGTGTTTATGTGTCGCATCTCTATGTTTGATCAATGCTAATGGCTGAGGGAAACAATAACACATATTTAAATGAGAATATTCATGATGGCATTTAGAAGAATTAGAGAGATTGAAGGTGAGTGTGGGTGATCTGGTCCATTAGCAGCTCATAGCTCATCTCTCCTTAAACTGATGAGTATTCAGGGGGTGACAGGGGTTGGGGGGGGGGTTAGTGCTGAGATGACAGTTCCTGTCAGCGATGGTCACAGAACCACCATACTTTCATGTGAGACGATGCTTAATTATAAGATTTGGTTTCTAATATGGTGCCTTTCACAGGAAGTGGAGCTGAGAGGCAGTAATTAGACAGAAACGACTGACTGAAGCAAAACGCTGGAGAATATGGGTGGGGGGGGGGGGGGGGGACGGGGGGGTGATCCCTGGAACAGAGTCGTTTACTGCTTTAACACGTTATTTATTTTGAATTGTGGTCGGGTAACAACATACTTTTTCTCACAGTTTCGTCTCCACTCCTTCTTCACTCTGATCAACTGGTAAAGCCTCAGAAATATGAAAGCGACAGGGACGACCCCCCTCATGCACGTTAGGACAATATCACTCATTTATTTGCATTGTTTCACCGTAAAAAAGAAGGGCAAAGAGACGGGAAATATCAATTATGGCACAAAATCTGATAAACTACTGTAATATTTGTGGTAATTAATGTTAAATTGAGAAAATCTCAAAAATGTTTTAATTTCAAATGGTTATTTCTCAATATATGAACTTTAACAAATAAATCCAACTGTTGCAGTTGTTTAGAAAAATTCTTGAAGATGAAAACTTCACTAAAACTACGCAGTGTTTAATTAATAAAGCACACATTTTAACGCAGCTATACGTACGACAAACAAACACAGGTAAAACATGTATTTTTTAAGGGAACGTACAGGAAACTCGTTCTGAGGGTTTGGAACTCATCGACACAGATATTGCAACGAGCGTAATCTGCATTTTGAAAAGCCAAAGATTATCTATCAAACACACTAAAAGGTAACGGAGTGGAGTGGACAACATGAAGGTTGGTCACAGCTGGGGATGGGATATGAATTTAGCGATTCCGATTCCATTATCGATACTGCTCATCGATTCAATTCTCTTACCGATTCTCACTGGGTGAGAGAATGAAATAATACAAATTGATTTATTTATTATATTATCGTTGTCTCTTTAATTTCCTGCAGGGATATCAGCTCTCTTTTAATAATCCACCAGGTATAGATTGTTTTCACTGCATAATAATACGTATATACAATATATGACATTTTGGCTACAAACATTTTAGAATATTTACAGTTCTCCTTTTGAACTTGAACCAAAACTAATTCAGGCATAAAATAAATAATTATTCTGTGAAAAATAACATATGAACCTAAAGTACAGCTGCACTTATAAACTGTGGGAGATTAATGAGAAAAATGAGCGTGTTTGCCTTGCAGGAAGGATACAAGATGGTTCTGGACTTTTTATTTCTACACTCAACGTGTCCCTTTTCATCCACCACCAGAGGGTGGCGCTGTCTGTGGTTGGGATGGAAGGAAAGTTTCCATATAGTTGGACTTCTTCATCCACTCTTTGGACAATGTAGGGCCCTATAAAATCCACATTAACGGACGGAATCACAAAATCGACCATGAAAATGGAATTCACTGTTGTACGCGAAAAAGAAAAGAATCGGTATGAAACGCTGTCACCGTAACGTTTTTTTTTTTGATGGGGAAACGTTTCCAGGGGGACCTGCTCATCAGGTGCACCGCCCGCCCCCCTCCCGTCCTGGCCTCTTCAAACACGCTTCAAAAACCCGAAACACCGTCTAAACTTCCAAAAAACTACGCAAATCATCACTGACTCCTAATTACGCAGCCACTAGTCTATGGTTTAAACAACACGCTGCTTGCGTGTGACGTCATCACGTATTTACGACGTAAGAGGAACCGATAAGCGGAGTTGACAGGCAAGCAAACAAACGATTCCTAGGAGCAGGATTACTGGAACCGGTTCTTCAGTTTTTGATTTCCATCCCTAGTCACAGTCATCACACACTGAGCTACAACTCAATGGTTCCTGTTTTAATACCTTGTCTTTCATTGACATCACAAAGTTGTTGTGGGGTTTCCATGGATACTGTTGATGGTAAAGGAGTGGAAAGGAAAAGGAAAAGTGCTGAAAACTGTCAATGGAACCTGCATTACAAAAAGAAAACTAGGATTTTTCTGCTTTATTAAGCAACACACACTTGATATTTCAGTGGATAATATTTTATTATATATTAACAAGTTTCGGGCACGGACATATTTTTGCCGAATTCTGCTGCTAAGGAAAATGTTGCCATTTTGTTAATTAATGTGGATGTTTGTGAGCATTGGTTCTCAACCTTGGGGTAAGGACCTCTCAGACACTCACAATTTCAGCTTATTTTTACCCTTTTTCTGCAACTGCACCAACTTTGCCATATTTTAACCTATTTTCATCACTTTTT
This sequence comes from Gouania willdenowi, assembly GCF_900634775.1. Taxonomy (NCBI): domain Eukaryota; kingdom Metazoa; phylum Chordata; class Actinopteri; order Blenniiformes; family Gobiesocidae; genus Gouania; species Gouania willdenowi. The sequence goes on from NC_041064.1 coordinate 3,031,197, forward strand.
CTTGCCATATTTTTGCTTCTTTTAATGCATTTTTGCTACATTATTCTCATTTCTGACACTCCATCAGATTTCAATGCCTTTTCTTCACATTTTTATCACTTTCAAGACATTTTCAGCACTTATAAACCACTATTGTCACTTCTTTTCACCATATTTTCACCTTATTTTTTGCCAATTTACCTACTTTCACAATTTGTCATGTCCGTTATTTACCAATTTAAACTAATTGTTCCAATACTGACACTTTGAACACTTTTTACCACTTTTTCTGTCTGTTTTTGGCCACTCTATTTTGAGATTTTTAACCAATGTCCCCAAACTTGCCATATTTTGACCTATTTTCATCACTTTTTCTTCCCATATTTTTAAGTCGTTCATTCATTTATTCATTCATGCACCTGAAACCCTTCAGACGTATTTTTACTGGTGCTTTTCGCTGCGTCTCTGCACACTGAGGCTTTGTGCAGCAGTTTGTCAGATCAGTGACGTGTTAATAACTCTAAAGAGGACTATTTCTGAGTTCCAAACACCACTTGTGTGTAAAACTTGGCTCTCCTTCAGTTTGTTGCCAATGCTAACTAATGTGTGTGTGTGTGGGGGGGGGGATTAGTGCAGCTGAAGGAGCTTGTTGACATCAGATGGCATGGGAACCATGAATATGCACACGGGGCTCAGCGAAGGAGCTGAAGGAAACCTGCAGTGGCACGTTTAGAGAGGGGGTGGGTGGGGGGGGGGAACACAAATAAACCAAGTATCCCTCAATTGGCTGCGTCCCAGAAACAACATATACAGAGAGGGAAAAGAAGGACTTAATCACTAATATTTAACTATTTGTAAGTGTGTAAATGTGTTTAATAAAAGCTCTTTAAGGCATTTTAAATCACACGATTATCAAAGTAAATATATTATTCCTCAGGGGTTCTCAACCTAGGGGTCGTCAGAGGCCTTCAAGAAACTACAAATATTTTTTTTGAAAAATTTCAGCACATTTTTGCTTATTTTTACCCTTTTTCTGCAACTACACCAAACAATGCCATATTTTAATCTATTTTAATCACTTTTTCTTGACATGTTTTTGCTCCTTTTAATGTATTTTTGTTACATTACTCTTATTTCTGACACTTCACCATCAAATTTCTGTGTCTTTTTTCACATTTTTTCCACTTTCCAGACACTTATAAACCCTTTCCACCACTTTTCCACCTAATGTCACATATATTGATCCATTATTGTCACTTTTAACCTCTTTTCACCATATTTCATGCTTATTTTTTGCCAATTTCACCACATTCGCAATTTGTCATGCCCATTATTTGCCAGTTTAAATGAATTGTTTCAATGTTGACACTTTGAATCCTTTTTTACCACTTTTTCTGTCCGTTTTTTGCCACTTTAGTTTACTCCATAATTATATGAAAATACAACAAAATGTCTCCAAAAAACATACCTAATGACAGGAAAATGTACAAAAAGAGAACATAAACACAAACACACACAAAACATATAGACACACTATAGAAAACCATATAGGAAATACATAAAAAAATACTCCAAAAATGTACAAAAATACAGAAAATAAACACATTCACTTCAAAAATATACTAAATTATAAAAAAAACGCAAAAATAGTACAACACTTACAAAACCATATAGGAACTACACAAAATGACTCCAAAAAGCATACTAAATTACAGGAAAACAGACAAAAATAAACTAAACACCTACAAAAGTTTGGCTACTCTAATATGCAATTTTTACAAGTTTTTAAAATATCATTTCACTACATTTTCCACCATTTTTGGACACTTTTAACCCATTTTATTTGTGATTAAAACCAGGATTTCCTTCTTTAAGATGACTATATTAATCAAACGTTCCTGGATAACAGTGGATATTATTCAAATTAATAAATAAATGTGTTTATCACAGATTCATAGAACAATGGACCATCATTTTACTGACTTTATGGATGGACCCCAAAAATCTCTCCCCTTTATTCCCCCTTATAGATGGTCCTGTAGTAGGAGAAACATACAGTTTTAATTGTAGAGCTTTGAATGAATATCAACAATAAAAATATAATCATAATGACAGTGCAATCCACTCAGCATCAGATTGCTTTGTAATCCCACTGTAAACATTCACTAAAACCTCAGTGAGTCAGTATTATGACAGATAATCTCCCCGTCTGCTTTACGTGACACACACACACACACACACACACACACACACACACACACACACACACACACACACACACACACACACACACACACACACACACACTTTCCAATATTCAGCTATTGTCTCAGTTTCAGCAGACTGGGATCATGGTACAAAGCAGCTGCAGGTTGTTTATTTATAAAAGCTTTAGCTTTTACAAAGCAGAATCATTCTTTCCACAAATTCTGACTTTTTACTCGGGCAAGGACTTTATTGTGTTATATGCGACAAATCAAATACAGAAGAATAAAACACAAAAACAGAGTGGAACTTTTCTCGTTTCACAAGTTCCTGGTAAACCCATAATACTGACGCACAGACCACAACACAAGAAACAGGAGAACCAGAGGATAAGTCGTTGCTGTGATTCGTGGGCATTTATTTTAGTTTTTTAAAACAAAAACAAAAGACCAGTTTGTGTGCAAATTGTGCAAGAATGTGTGTGTATGTGCTGTTTTTTTTATTTTAATTACACAAAAAACTCATTTGTTTTAGAAAGTTTACCAAAAATGGTGGACAAGGTGTTGAAAATGGATTTTAAAAACCACAAAAAATTGGTTAAAGGTTGCAAATTAGAGTGGGCAAAAACGAACAGAAAAAGTGGTAAAAAGGTTTCAGTGTCATTATTGGAACAATTAGTGTAAACATACAATATGTGACATTAGGTGGAAAAGTGGTGGAAAGGGTTAATAAGTGCTGAAAATGTCTGAAAGTGGGAAAAATGTATAAAAAAAATGAATTAAATTTTATGGAAGAAGTGGCAGAAATGAGAGTAATGTAGCAAAAGTGCATCAAGGTTATCCAGGAGGTTTAGTATTATTTGGGCCATAGTATATAGTCATCTTAGATGTGTAAATACTTGTTTTAGTCAGAAATAAATGAGTGAAGTGAAGGAGAAGGTGGTGAATTGTGATTTTATAAACCACAGAAATTGGTTAAAAGTCACATAATACTTATCAAAAACGGACAGAAAGAAGTGGTAAAAAGGGTTCAAATTGTGAATGTGGTTAAATTGGCAAAATAAACATAAATTGGGGAAAAAGGGGTTAAAAGTGACAAAAAGTCTGCATGTGCAGAAAATACATTGACATCTGATGGTGAAGTGGCAGACAGAATGGGAGTAATGTAGCAAAAATGCATTAAAGGAACAAAAATATGGTAAAAAAAAAAAAGTGATGAAAATGGGGTTTAAAATATGGTGTAGTTGCAGAAAAAAGATAAAAATAAGCAAAAATTGGCTCAAATTGTTCAGAAAATATTCTTTGTTGACCCCAAGGTGGAGAATCTCAGCTTTAGAGGATCTTTTTTAAACTGAATAATCAAACCTTTGCACTAATTTGTGTCAGAAATGTTTTTCCTCTCAGCAGTGAAGTGAAGTGAAGTGAAGTGAAGTGAAGGTGTGCCAAAGCTAAATGCTGAACATTCTCAGCTCTGAGGGAAGAGAAATCAAACTCTGGAAAGGTACAGGATTGACGTCAGACGGAGCCACATGTAAGAGATTCCTTTGTAATTACAGGGAATCCACTTGCTTATTGTATAAATAAGTTTCATTTTGTATCCACCTTAAGCAGGGTGTGTCTTTTTTAATGCTTTGAATGTCACTGAAGATGTAATTATGCGTTGTTTGCCAGCGTTAAGATGTTCTTTAGCTTTTCTCTGTTTCCACTCAGATTCAGATTCAGTTTATTTACCATTTGCAGCATAAACCACATTGGTAGCTCAACGTGCACTGTCAAACATTCATTGATAAAAACATAGGAGACGGTCTTTAAAAAACAAAAAGTCACATAGTAAAAAAAGGTTACAATAGAGTTTATAAATGACATTTGTGAACACAATGAAAAGGTATAAAATAATGATCAGAGTGCAACGTTCAAAGACCTCACCAGCTGGTGGAAAAAAGCTTTTACACATTTGATGGCGTGATGCCTGGGAACTAGGGGAGAAGTTCAAACAAGTCCCTGGCAGGATGCAGCTGGGTCCTTAATGATGGCTACCGCCCGAGACACAAGTCTTTGTAAATGTCCTCACGGACAGAAAGTTCCACACCGATGGTCCTACTGGCAGAGTGGACAACAGAGTGGACAACAGAGCGGACAACAGAGCGGACAACAGAGTGGAAAACGCCATTTAAGGCTTTCGTTTCTTTTGCCGTAGCGTTTCCAAACCACAGCGTGATTGCAGAAGTAAGATGACTTTCTTTGTCACACTGTGTGAAGATGGCTGAGTGGTCTAAGGTGCTGCACTCAAGGATTCTTCCTTCTGTTAACGCGGGTTCGAATCCCACTTTTGACATATAAGTTTTTTCATTTTAACATATTTAACACGGCAAACTCCACTTTTAAAAATACATATCTGACAAAAAGTAAACATTTTAGGGTATTTCCTGAGTTCGGTTTAGGTTTAGGGATAGGGATATGGTTAGGGCTAAAATAAAAGGGTTAGCATGGTAGCTAAAAATAATCATGTGCTAAAATACAACTGACAGAACTTTAAGTCACGTGGTGCACCTATCATGTGACCTAAACTGGCCAATGAGGAGCGCTGCGTATGCATAGAATTTAGGCCGTAGGCTATGGATACGTTTAACGGCCTAAATTCTTTCAATTTACACAGAAAGAAAGCCGCTGGCAAGACTTTTTCACGACAGCATTATATTTGACATCCAGCCTTAGATCGTTTGACAATGTCAACAAGAATTTACAATTTTCACCTCAGCATCGTTTACAAAAACAGGTACAGGTTTACTATTACTAAAATAAAGACCAACTCAAAGGTTTTTGAGGTGTTCAGAGTTAAATTGTTTTGCTCACTCCGCTCCACGATATGAAAAAAAAAGTCATCATTTGAGGAAATCAAACCAACAATAGTTGTGTCATCTGCATACTTGATTATTAGATTGTTAGAATGAGACGCGACACAATCATGGGTGTACAGAGAGTACGACAAAGGACTGAAAATACAACCCTGTGGAGAACGACAACTCACAGTGAGTTCATCAGAGACACACTTTTAAAAACACGACTCAACAAGTTATGCAGACAGTCATTGTTGTTGTTGCAAAGAATAACTCTCTCATTTACCTTTGGGAAAGGTCGGATTAATGCGTGTTCAGTCATGGTTCGATGCCAAACACAGAAAAAGTCTGTCATTATGATGCTGACGATAACTCACCAATGAGCAGTTTGTTCTGTGGAATTCTGACTGTAGTTAACTCACTTTAGGCCTCAATGAGTAAATAAAATCATTTGTTTTTGTGTTTAAATAAACCACCAAAATGAACAAAAAGTTAATATATATATATTATAAAATACTGATGCACAGAGCACAACACAAGAAACAGGAGAAGTGGTTGCTGTGCTTTATGAGCGTTATTTTAGTTTAAAAAACAACAACACCAGACTGAAAACAAAGCCCAGTTTTGTGAAAATTGTGCTGTTTTTTGTTTTAATACACAAAATAAATTTTGTTTTAGACAGTTTACAAAACATCCTGAAAGCATGAAAATACCTTAGTTTGTGAAACAATGCAATCATAATATTCTTTATTTATATTACACATTATGGTGATTAATTTAGATTAATTAATTACAGTCACTATTTAATTAGATAATTTTTTTTTACTCAAGTCCCACCACGACTTTTTTTATAACGTGAGAAAGATAATCAGAAATGATCAACAAACAAAATGCAGTTTTTTTGTGTTTAATGATGAGGACCATGGCCTTAAAAAGTACTTTATTCACTGAAAAATGACGTGTTCCTAGTTCACATAGAAAGTTAATATATAAAATAAGTCAAATGGTTATGTAATCCGTACAGACTCACGTATAACATCATATTTCAGTTCTGTCACCATTGGCTTCTCTGGGTCTGGATCATGAGAGAAAGAATCCTGAACATGGACGTCTGGCCAGACTAATGTTGCGTTCACAACGGACACGTGACACATATAAAAGCGCCGCCAACCAGACTCCCTTTCTTTTCACCATCAACTATGGAGGACCCCAGTGAAACCGATGTTCTTCACCTTCTGTGGAAGCTGAAGAACCGTCAAAACGCTTGACGCCGATGATCCTGGATTCACCAGGTTAACCAGCGACGCATCTAACTCGGTAAGTTTCACTGTTTTCTTCAGGAGCTGCACCAGATCCTTCATGGTCCAATTCTGGTAAAAAAAAGTGGCCGTGTCGTAGAGCTCCAGGTGGTCACACACCACCACCATTATTTTCTCCTCCACGCTGAAATGGGTGAAAAAAACGGTGTCCGTGTTGACGGCCTGACGTCATTGTCAACAAGGATTCTGATTAGTTTTTGCGCCTGCGCGTCACACTAAACATTCCCTGGCGTTCAATATTTTCACCTCAGGCGAATGACGAATGTCACGGCCAACGCTCTTGCCACGTGAATCAAAATCAGGAGGAGAATTTACCGCGTCTATCCCATTATCTTTGTATGTAATTCGGTCGCGCAAACATCTTGTGACGTGTCCGGTGTGAACGCAGCGTTAGGCTGCCTTTGCACTGGTTTAGTCGTGGACTGGGTCTTAATGGTTGGAGGGACAGCTGATGATTTAATTAATCACCTTGGTTTGGCTCGGTTGAATTTTGCTTCAATTCACCACCTCAACATCAACATCAGTCGAGATAATGTTCCCACCTCCACGGCAGCTCTGACCCTGCCGTACGCACAAAATGATGAGAAACGGGAAACTCCGCCCCCAACAGGAGAAGGATGAAATTAAGGACAGCTCTTTGAAATAGATACATTTGTGTGTTTTACTACCTGTTCATTTGTATTATTTCATACAAGGAAATACTATTTAATCCCACGCTTCTGGTGCGTATAGTGCATCTGTGTCCCGGGTGTTCCCCAATGTGTGCATGATCCTCCAGCTTTTTGTATGTGAGGGTAAGCTCCGCCCCTTCCACCACTTTCTGCACAGATGTCACCAAATTAGGCTCTCCTACGTGTGTCCACCTCAACAATTAAAGGGGACATATTTTACCCATTTTTCACCTTTTAAAACAGTTCCCTGTGGTATAAATGACATATCTGTGCCTGGGTTTGGTCAAAACATAGCATGAATCAAGCAACATGGGAGGTTTTTGACCCAGTATAAAACGTTTTCCCCCTCCCCCTGCCCCTCTCTTCCGCGGGTGTTCCGAAACGAGTTGTGAGGCGGCAAAGTGGAGGGGACGTTGCCATTAAAAATGAAATCCAGCCACTTCCTTCTTGTGTCTTTGGTAGCTGGAGTTTGAAATAAAGCCACATTCAACTTGTGATGTCACAAACTGAGAACATTTAAAACGGAGCATTTTTGGATTGGATTAATTTATTTAACATTTTGTGTGCCAGTGGACACTCAAGTTACCTCATATGTGTTCAAAAACACTGCAAATGTCGATTCTTCATAATGTGTACCCTTTAATACCTCCACCTCGCATTGAGTGAAATCTGTTTTATGTGCTCGTTTTCCCCCTCGGTCCACGGTGACATTTGTATTAGTGAATATTCATTAAGGGCGTTCACTGGACCTTTTATAGGCACCGTATGGGCGGAGCAAGGTGTTTCCTCACGTGCAACAACTTTCGGTTTGATTGTCATTTATCAACGGAAACAGGCGTGGGACGAGCGTGTTGCCCTCGCTTATAAGTTTTACAGTTTTTTTGCGTATGCACTTCCTGGTTTTTAGCGTAGGCCAGCGAAAGTGATCTTTACCTAGGCACACTTTTATAAATGAGGCCCCTGGACACACACACACACACACACACACACACACACACACACACACACACACACACACACACACACACACACACACACACACACAGCCTATAAAGAGTTAAACTGTGCCAGCACTGCACGCACAAACCCAAAGCTAAACATGACGCGACATGTTGGGAATCACAACCATGGTAAAGTTATCACCACTCGCTTCAATTCAGTGTGAAAACAAACTGCAACACACACACACACACACACACACACACACACACACACACACACACACACACACACACACACACCACACACACACACACACACACTGTTAGTTGTGGCCAGTCTATCTCGTCTCTCTATCTGTGGTTGTTGCATCTGATTAACAGTGTTCTATGTTGGGTTATTTGGTGTGATCTGGAGTTACTGAGTCTGCGTTAGAAGTATTCAGGAGATCTCATCCCTTGACCCAGATCAACCTGTCAATGAACGCTTTTTCCAGGATGATAAACATGCAGATTTCCTCCTGGGAATCACTAGAATGTGATGAACAATGTCCGTCTCAATCAACAATAGAAATATCAACCTCTGTTACTGACAATGTTGGAAAAGTTTAATTTGTGTTCTAGTTTGTTCCCAATATTCCCCGTGATATTTTCTCACTCAGCCAGACTTTCAATTTTGGTCGGATTCAGATGTAAATTCCAAAATAAACATCCTACATTGTTTTGCCACAACTTTAGTGAAAGGAGAAGTCACTTTGGGAGAGTTTTTTGGTTGCAAACACAATAACTCACAGTAAGAATGAAGTAAAAACATTCCTATGCATCCGTCTACGGCAGTGGTTCTCAACCTTTTTAGGCCCCGACCCCCAAAATAAAGGTTCCATAGAGCGGGGACCCCCACTGTAGCTGAAGGTGGTTGAACACAGACATGAACATTGAAGAACAGTCATGTGGAGACAGGACCATCTATAAGGGGGGATAAAGGGGAGAGATTTTTGGGGTCCATCCATAAAGTCAGTAAAATGATGGTCCATCGTTCTATGAATCTGTGATAACCACATTTATTTATTCATCTGAATAATATCCACTGTTATCCAGGAACATTTATTATTATAATAGTCATCTTAAAGATTGAAATCATTGTTTTAATCAGAAATAAAATAGGTTAAAAGATGGTGAAATGGGATTTTTAAAACCACAGAAATTGTATTATAGAGTGGGCAAAAGCAGACAGAAAAAATGGTAAAAAGGGTTCAAAGTGTCAATATTGGAACACTTAGTTTAAACTGACAAATAATGGACATGACAAATGTTGAATGTGGTTTAAATTGGTTAAAATAAGCTTAAATATGGTGAAAATAGGTTAAAAGTGACAATAATAGGTCAACATACAGTATGTGACATTAGGTGGTTTATAAGTGCTGAAAATGTGTTGAAAATGGAAAAAATGTGCAGAAAAGGCATTGGAATTTGATGTAGAAGTGTCAGAAATGGGAGAAATGTAACAAAAATGCATTAAAAGGAGCAAAAAATGAGTGAAGTTTGGTCCAGTTGCAGAAAGATGGTAAAAAAAAGAAGCAAAAATGGGCTTGAATTGTTAAAGAAATATTTTTAGTTTTTTGAAGGCATCTGGTGACCCCTTCTGAGTGTCCTGACCCCAAGGTTGAGAACACCTGCTACGGAAATCCACATCCCACAATGCAATGCACCAAACCTTTCCAACAATGTCAACAAACGTAGTGTTTACAGTAGAGATAAAAAACTTTGAAATGACTTTTTTTACAATTTTTTTTTTTTTTTTAACAAATAATCTTAGATGTATTGATCTATGAGGCCTACATTGTCTTTTATCAAATCAACAGTTATTGTCTCCAGCAGCTTTAGATTGTATTTAAACAAGAACACTAATATATGTGATTTTCTGACACCTTTGTTGCTTTAATTTCCTACTTTATCTGAAGCAGCTATGGCTGATGTTTGGATGGGTATCTGGTCCTTGGTTCTTCATGTACCTCAGACTCCTACGTAATGCTCTTGTTACAGTGAGCAGTGAAATGGAATCAGACTGTGGCTGTTGGTTTAAAATGAGGAGGAAGGTCTGAGTAGGAGGTAAACATCACCTCAGCTCTAACAAGTGGGTTTTAGCTTTGCACTGAGTTATTTATGGAGCCTGACTCGCTCATTAACTCTTTCAGGATTGTCATGAAGTTTAATGCTTTACGTTTAGTTTTAGCATTAACACAATTACAGTTACTGTACATCTGTGTCAGATTTAGCAAAAACTAGCCATGTTTAAATGAAAAGGTGAAACAAAGGCAGAATTATTAACTTCAGTTTGTATATCAAAGTTATGATGATTTAATTGTAAGACTAACAGACATATTTACACTGAAGATGTATTGATCCACATGGATAGATGTCTGTAGTTGCTGCTGCTAAATGCTGATCTCGTCTTTTAAAGCAGGAAAGTACCGTAAACCTCAACAAGATAAAACACAGACAGCAGGGCCAGATACATGCGATCGTCTAATGGGAGGGTCACATGATCAACATTCATGTCAGCATTTAGAATAATAACCAACACAAGCATTATTTTTCTATATTTTTGACGTTTTGTGTGTTTTTCTCTTGTTTTGTGTCTTTTTGTAGTTTTGTGTGTTTTTGGTATATGCTGTAATTGTCCCTCATCTTGAAAATGTTGTGTTTTTTGTGTTTTTTCACTCATTTTGTGTGTTTTTAATTTAGATTTTGTGTGGTTTTGTTTTCGTTTTGTGCGTTTTTATGACATTTGTCTCTCATTTACTTCTTTTGTTAATGTTTGTGTCATTTAATATATTTTTCTCTCATTCTGTGTGTGTATTATGTGTTTGCCCCTCATTTTGTGTGTTTTTAGTGTCTTGTGTGTTTTTGTTCTTTGTTGTTAGTATTAAGTATATTTTCTTTCATCTTGTGTGTTTTTGTATTATTTTGTGTTTTTCTCTGTTTTTTGTTTTTAGTGTAATTTACTGTTTTTCTGTTGTTGTTTCTGTGTTTTTTTTAAAATAATTTAGTCATTTTTCTCTTATTTTGTGTATTTTTTCTTGTGTTCTTGTTTCGTTACCATTTTGTATATTTTCCACTCATTTAGTGTGTTTTTGTTGTCGTCTGTGTGTTTTTTGTAGTCAACATGTGTATTTTTCTGTCATTTTGTGTGTCTTTTGGAGCCTTTTGTGCGTTTACATTTGGGGCTGCCTCTTGGTCATGTCTGAAATAGAGCCTTACTAACCAAAACTCTTAAATGTCTTTCTGTTCTTTTCCATTTTTTTTTAAAAATAAACTCATTTCATTTTTATATTGGATTTAGTTCATTGAAATATATCTTTTGCTCTGTGGGTGTTTGTCACCCAGCAGAATATCTTGGAGTTTAGAGTACCAGTGACAGGTTGGAGTTGTTGGCAAAGTGTGCGACTGGCACAGAGTTCGGTTGCAGCAGAAGGGCAAATTTGGTGGAGCCTCAGCAGACAGGATGGCATAGTTGGCACCAGTAGAAGGTGGAGGAGGTCTGACGCCACCATCCTAGGGCTGAGAATACTCCAGACTGAGCAGAGAATGACCAGACAGGACAGGTTGGCATTGGCCAGCTCACTGTGGTGAGGACTGCTGGTCAGGTCGTAGGGTAGAGGTGTCCGGAACAAGACGACCCGGCCAGACGTCCAGCTGAGACATCTGTACACACGTGTTTCTGATTATATTTCAGATATTTTCATTCATTCTCAGGTATACAGGTCATATGATTCTGTGTTAAGACTCGTCTTCTTCTTCTTCTTCTTCTCTGGACGCCCACTGAGTACGTTCTCAACCAGCAGAGCCTTCGTACACTTCTCAGCCAACTAGTGTTAATGCCAGGTGTCCTAACTTGGCTTCATCCCTCCTTCCTTTTCCATGTGGGGAGGATAGCTTCTATCTGAGCGACAGTATCTATCTATCTACAGGATCTATCTAGTATCTATCTACTACGATCTATCTACTAGCGATCTATCTATCATCTATCTAATCTAGCGATCTATCTATCTATCTATCTACAGTATCTATCTATCTATCTATCTAGCTATCTATCTTATCTATCATCTATCTATCTATCTACAGTATCAGCTATCTATCTATCTACGCTATCTATCTATCTATCTATCTAGCTACTATCTATCTACAGTATCTATCTATCTATCAGCTATCTATCTATATCTATCTATCTATCTATCTAGCTATCTATCTATCTACAGTACTATATCTATCTATCTACAGTATCTATCTATCTATCTATCTACAGAGCTATCTATCTATCTCTCATCTATCTATCTATCTATCTATCTACACTATCTATCTATCTATCTATCTATCTATCTACAGTATCTATCTATCTATCTATCTATCTATCTATCTAGTATCTATCTATCTATCTATCTATCTATCTATCTATCTATCTATCTAGTATCTATCTATTGTATCTATCTCTCCATCCATACTCCACTCTAGATAGATTCATTCTTTCTCTCCAGTTATTTAGGAGACATTAATAGTCTGGATTATCCTGGGTTTATTCTAAGCTTTGTTCTTATCTTTGTTGTTAGCTACTGCTCAGTGTTTTGACGGCTCTGACGCAAACCAAGACGTGTCTCGTCTTGCGTATCGATGCAGGTCCGAGTTGTCGTTCTTCCTCTCTCTGGTCCTGTTTTTACTTTTAGCTCACATTAGTTTGGTATTAATACATAAGATAGTTCAGATCTGATTCTATCAACTATAGTACTCTATTACTGTATCATTATCTGAGTGATTCTCATTCCCCTAGATCACATGTGTCAAACTCAAGGCCCGGGGGCCAAATTTGGCCCTTTAAAGCAGTAGTTTTTGAACTAGATTAGCTCAAGTACCTCCTTTCTCTTATTTCTGAATCCAAGTACCCCTTTGTCCAGATACAACATTTTGCTCATAATACTATAAAAAACCACTATAGACAACTGATTTATTCATTTTATTCTTTATTTTTTTACACCAGTCACCAGTTTATTTGGATTTTACTTACAAAACGAAACCTGAAATTGAGCAGATTGTTTAGGAGCTGAAAAAAAGCACAGCTTGCATGTTAACAGTAGCGCTAAAACCAGAAAACTGGTAGAAATCCTGTGAAATACCAGCTGACATGAATCCTCCACAGTCCTTGTTCTCATGTCTGTGGTCCAGGACCTGGGGGGGGGGGTGGGACCTCTAGGGGACCTCCCCCAGGTCAGAATCTGCTCTGCTTCAGCAGCAGTTGCATCTGTTTGGGTTTTGTTGGCCTTTTATAACCACATTTTTTTCTCTCTCCCTGTTTCTGTGCGTATGTGTTTGTTGTGGTTGCCATGGAGACGTCCTTTGCATCAGTGTGTGTGTGTCATTGCTGGGAACACCTGACCTTCGTCTTCCTGCTCAGGCGTCGCAGGTCACGGTGAATGATGACCAATAAATGGTGTCTGTGACACGCGTTCCTGAGCTCACGGCGCTAAAATCACACATTCTTCCATTCATGCTCACATGTTGGCAGGGGCGTTGGACCGGGGGGGGGGGGTGTGGGGGGGGGGGGGGTGCTCAAGACTCTGTTCTATATTTATGTACGAAAATGCATTTCAAACTTTTTTAGAATGAAAAAGGCCCTGAAATGTGAAAATAAGCTGTTTGTTACAGTTTTTGCACTAAAAAACTATCAGAGCTCTAGCTACGCCCCCTTTAAAACGTGCAAATGGTACGACCACATGTGCTTCTGCTGCTGTGGATGTGACATGTAGGGGTGATAGACAGCAGCAGGAAACAATGTCTTTCCTTAAGAAGGAAAATCAGGAGGAAAGAAAGGAGAGCTTTGACCGGTAGGTCGTACAGCTTCAGTCCAAGTAAATGAAATAACTCCACTTGAGATGAGCTTTTCATAAATGTAAGCATCGAACTTGTACAATAAATATTAATAGAAAAAAGGTTGACTGCACATCCTTGACATTGACCTTATGAGATGACATACTGTACGTGTCATTAGTGCTGCATTAATAGCTTAGGAAGAGTTCCAGGACAAAGCAGTTGCGGAAGAAGCTTCTGAAAAGTCACTTTCTGATCAACTCAACACAAACAGGCTGATTTAAGTCCTACTTATGCATATTCATGAGTGGGCGTGTCTATAGACGGGACCCTGACTTTCTCCTCCGCACGGTGACGTAGGGCCAGAGGACGGCCCGCCCTCCTCCCACCCACTCCGTAGCTGAGCTCATGCTGCTTTATAAACACGAGCTAGAGCGTGGGGGCGGGGCGTTCACCGGTACATACATAGACTGTAGAAAATACATACATAGCACAGCGCGAAGGATGCTGAAATGCTCACCTTTGTGGGCGTGTCTGTTTACATGTCAATCACAGCAGAGAGCTTTCTGGAGGCGTGGCTTCTCCAGCTCAGTGCTGCGTCAAATTCGTCATCAAAGTGGGAACGTGTCATCAAATTGTAGCGATGTGTTTGTTCTCATCCTGTAGTAAGAAAGGAGTAAATCACCCTCTGACTAATGATTGATGGAATCAATGATAAAAACACTTTGGACATGTTTATGAAGTCATAATAACACTTTATGATGTTTAAAGCACAGAGTAGTTAATTTAGTGTAAAACATCTCCTACCTTTTTAAGTTACTGCTAGCCTAACACTGCTAGCCTACCCTCTAATTATAGTGGAAACCGTGAACATTTAGTTTTTATAAAGAGCTTTTCCTCGCTGCTCGCACTTTAGACTATACACTACCTATGAAGTAGTTACAGTTTCTTGCATTTGATTATTGTGAAGACAAAAATAAAGCTTATATAATGGAAAAAAAGTGTGTATAACTTATGTGCACGTTGGACTGCAGCACAGGTTCTGGTTCCGTCACTCAGTGATGTTTCAGAGCGAGTCGTTGAAAAAGAATCTGATGCTATCAGTGAAACAGAGAGATGATTCATGGTGGAGCTCTTCCTTTGTGTGTGTGTGTGTGTGTGTGTGTGTGTGTGCGCGTCAGCCCGTCCAGCTTTCGGTGTCGTCTTTCTGCCATCTGCCTCCTCCACCCTACTGACATGAACACACACGCTGTGTCCAGCTCTCCTATATTATAATTATCTGTCCCTTTAAACTGCGCCTTTTCTTTGCTCATTATTTCTATCATAAAAGAGGCGGTGCAAGGTTTAGCTCAGAAAATGGAATGCAATGCTAGGAATGTGTTTGTGTACAGTATGAATATTGATGGAGTTCCTCCCTCCACTACCATGTATTAATCATAGAGCAGTCTGCTCACGCTCAAAATAGTGCCTAGCAACCCAGAAAAACAAAAGCCATGTGGGCTTGTGATGAGCTGCTGCTTATTGGTGTGTGTGACGCAGAACTCTCCTTTTATACGTCCTATTTCCCCTCGATGGACAGTTCTCAAAAAAAGCAGAGAAAAAAGCCCTATTGACTGTGTGTTTTTGTTTTTCTGATGATGCATCCTACCTACTAAGAGCTAATCTTATTCACTGAGTGACATTTTGAAAAATAAATTAGTTATATGACTGTTAGGGCTGGGCAATATGGACCAAAATCTCTATCTCTATTTTTTCTTAAAATGACAATATACGACAAGGGGTGTCAAAGTCATTTTAGTTCAGGGTCCAAATACAGAGCAGTTTGATCTCAAGTAGGCCACAGATTTTATGCTGGAAAACAAGTAATTTCAACATTATTGTGTCCTATTTTGCACTTCTACGTACTCATAAAATACTAGATATGTAAGAATCTGACAATATCCAAGCAATAAGTGATAGATATCAGTCCCAACAGGATCTACACTTTCAATTTCCTAGATTTTGTGACCAATTTCTATTTAATTAAGGGAAATAATATTTTTTACTCCTTTATTTCAGACTTGAGGTCTATTTAAACCATATAAACAAACACAAAAACACAACTTTCATGTCATAATTTGAGGAAAATGTAAGTATTTTGTGAGAAGTTTGAGTTTTTCCAGTTGTTTAACATTAAAAATGACTGCAATCATGCAATATAAGCACTGGGATAACCTTTCATTTTTACTTTCTCCTGCGGACCTAAATGGATGCTGCAAAGGACTGGATTTGGCCCCCAGGCCAAGAGCTAATCTCAGTGACTGAGTGACTTCATTATGTCACAGCTGGGGAGTGAACACACACACACAGACACACACACACACCCACACACACACACACACACACACACACGCATTTAGGTGAAGCGTTTCAAAGTTTTTAGAATTCTAAGAATACCTTTCACTTGCATGACGGCCCAGACCTGCTTAGCTTCCGAGATCTAACGAGATCGGGCAATGACTGGCGTGTATGGCCACACGTGTTCACCTAAAGGCAGTTTATACTGTATATACACTAGATATATATTTAATAAATCTGGACTGGGATAGCTGAAAACCACACATTAATCAACAAACGCTCACCCTGATTAAAAGTGCAATAGCTCTAATTCACTTGTAGAGACCGTACTCATATTACATAATCATTTAATCATATATATCATTTAATATAATTTTTGTTGTGACTCTATGTTTACATTTTGATCTGTTTGTAACTTGTCTCGTGCTACTATTTTCTCTTTTTTTTTTCCTTGTTCTAAACTTTACTGTAACTGTAAGTAATTTCCTCCTCCTTATGTTGATGTGAATAGAAACTGGATGAACTTGATTTTTTCTCAAAGCTCCGCCCCCACCTGTTCCACTTCCAGATGGTGAGAAATACATTCTTTATTTCTGTGTCTTCTCTCCACTGAGGCTCCACAAGGTGAGCAGTGGGATTTAGTGAATTGGACTTTAAGTACATATTCTACCTGTTTATGAACAAACCTGATCATTTAGAGCCAAACGTGTCATGGTTTCCATCAGCTGAGGTCGCAGGTTGTTTTTAGGATGTGACATGGTGTCATCAGGGACTGAAATCACCACATTGTGTGTCAGTCGGTGTCCTGACGCCTTTATGTGAAAGTGCAACAGGAGTGAGCTCCAATTTTTGTTGTGTACTCCATGTTCTTGTTGACGGGAGCGTGGGACGATCACACAACATCAGCAATGTCATCAACCCACAGGCGGTGTGTTTGTCCCATGTGGTCCAGAGCAAACGCTGATGCAGTGATGATGTCACGGGGGCGGGTGCCAAAGTTCTGCTAATGGCACGTTTTGTTAGCGACACACACACACACGCGCACACACTCCAGAGCAGACACACAAATAAAGACAGTAAGTCTAACGCTGATTAGGCTCTGATTAACGTGTTGTTAATACGATGCAACAGCTCACAGCCAAAGTAATGGGTGAAGAATCCAACACCTTGTGATTTCTGCTGTAAAATCACAAGAAAAGCCAACAATTGTGTGGTGCAGAGGTAGGAAACTTTTATCACAGCAAGGCTAAAAAAACGTGTTTGTTTGATCAGAGTGTCAGCATTTAGAATAATGAGCAATATGAACATTAATACAGGAAAGAACAAAGAGTTATTATAGTCATTCTGTGTATGTTTGTTGTTGTCTTGCTTGTTGTGCATTTCTGTCGCTCTTTTGTGTATTTGTGCTGCCATTTCGCGTTGTCTTGGATAGTGTTGTCAAAAAAGTCAATATTTAATAAATATTGATACCAAGATCCTTTTTTAATTTATTTTATTTATGTTATCTAGCTCATCATAACACTGAGTTAGCAGATGTCGGCCTGCGCAGCTAGTTTTAGTCAAAAATGAGAAGGGAAAAAGTATGGAAGTATTTTGCATATCAAGCAAACGCCGAAGGAAAGGCAACGGTTTTTGACAGGCCTGTATGCAAGCATCTGAAAGATGGACACACCGGTCTCTATGAGGGATTTCAAAAGGTCACAAGTTATAAGCGCGCACACTGTTGGCCACGTCATCATAACATCCTGTTTTTGTCTGCTTTTTTAGCTGTTAAACGGTAAGATTTGCCCCCCAGGATTGAGTTATAGTGTCCTGGATCACTTTGAGTTATTAGAGGTCCTGTATCATGCAAATCCACTTTTTTCAGCTTTTAACCTTGTTACAAAGTGAATTCCTTGTTAAAAACACCCCCATAGTATAATTGGGCTTCATTCCTGCATCTCTGAGAATCCTCAATAATTCTGCTCACTGAGCTGCTGCTCCGCCCTCTTCTGAAAAACGAGCGTTCAAATGCTAGTGATGTCATTAGAATTATGCACCGCCCCCTCCAGGAAGTGCCTGCTGCTGGTGCCACGCCTCCACGGTGAACACTGCAGTGTAGGCACCCAGGGAGCAGACGTCGTATCACCTTTGACTTGATCTGACGTGTCTGTGACCCAATGAGACTCAACGGTTGAGCTGATAAACAAATGATTATCACCTTAAATGAACTATTCCTGTATTTAATAAAGATGAGGAGGAGAAGAAAGTGAATTAGCAGCTTAAAACTCCAGTGAGTGTTTGAATCTGCTGCTGTTGGAGACGGACTCACACAACAGTGTCTTAAATATCATGTGTTTTACTGTAATGTGCTGTTTATTGGCTGAAAACAATAACAAGTGTGTGGGATAACAAGAGAAAATAGCTTTGGTGATCATTGATCTGCCTCAGAGAGAGTCATGCAGGCAACTCAGTGTATAGACACGCCCACTCATGAATATGCATAAGCAGGCAGCTTATTGGTCCGTTGGTCAGAAAGTCACTTTTCAGAGGCTAAAACTATGAAAAACAGGCGAGTTTGGGAAAATAAACCTCAAATACTATGTTTTTGGGGTTCTTCAAACAAATGGAGATGTGTGAAAAATGCATGATTTGGAACCTTGAGTTGGCTCGGGCATCTGTTTTGGATGCCTCCTGGTCGCCTCTCTCGGGAGGTGTTTCAGGCATGTCCTATTGGGAAGAGGCCCCGTGGAAGGCCCAGGACACGCTGGAGGGACTATGTCTCTGAGCTGACCTGGTGTCACCTCGGGGTTCCCCCAGAATGGCTGGAGGAGGTGTATGTGGATCGGGAGGTCTGGGCATCTCTGCTGAGACTGCTGCCTCCGCGACCCAGCCCCAGATAAAGCGGAAGAAGATGGATGGATGGATGGATGGAACCTTTAAAACTTTGTTATAGATGAAACATTAATTAATCTTTTTGTTTGGGACCACTGAGTACATCTGGTGTATAGGCTTTGCTCTGGAGCGCACAAGATGTTAAGGTAAAGTCTAATAGACAAAACACTGTGATCTGACACAAAAAAATGTAAAGCAAATGAAGACATAACGATAAAAATCAGGCTGAACGTTTCACTCCAATAGAAAACAATGGGATGTTTACAAACAGAGGGCCGTGTGACATCATCAATCACATGATTTCAAGATGAAGGAACACAGGCTCTAAAACTGTAAAGTAGTCCTATTTTTAAAATGGTAATTAAATGAATGTGGTGCAAAAATAATGTTTTGCTAGGCATAGATTTACTAATACGGATATTTAAAAGATTTTAGACTAAATTTGTAAAAAAAAAAAAAAAAAAAAAAAAAAACAGTCGAGGATTCTTTTACTTCACTCTGTTCCATTTCTCAGAATAACTAAATGTTTAAACGCCTGCCAGAAAAAGGACAACAGAATTTCTTTTTTTAAACTATAACAAACAGTAAATTGCTCTATTAACACATTTGTAAATGTGTTAGAATTAATTCACTGACTTCCAAGAGCAACAGTGACACTTCCTCCTTTTCAGAATAGACCTCACTGTGACAGAAGCAGCTGCAGCCGTCGGCGCCGCTAAAACCTCCGTTCTGTGTTTGGATGAACAGTGTATAGAGGGGCGTCAGTTTTTAAGGGGGGGATGAATAATAGAGGACGAGGAGGAGGCGAGAGTTTGTGATGGAAACAGATTTTTGTGCATCTTAAGTAGGATGACTGAGTGTATGCAGGAAGTCATCACCTTTAAAAACAGCATTTTAAAAAAACAATGTGAATTTTTTTACATTGCTTTTGACCAGATTTACAGCAATGGTTGTGAAATTTGTGATAGTTTTCTATATGTCAATATTAAATCTAAATCTTAAATTTAAACTTAAAAGGTAAATGTTAAATTTTAACTCTAAATCTAAATGTTACATTTAAATATAAATGTTAAATCTAAATGCTAAATGTCAAATGTAAATCTTAAATGTTAAGTCTAAATCAGGTTTGCGTCATCAGCTTTTATTTTGGTAATCTGGTGAATTTGCATATTAGCTAAATATTTAGTGACATTTAGCGTGACATTTAGATGTAGATTTCACATTTAGATTTATGTTAACATTTAGTTTTAGATTTCACATTTAGAGTTAGATTTCACATTTAGATTTATGTTTAGATTTAACATTTAGATTTAGATTTCACATTTAGATTTAGATTTAACACAACATTTAGCATTTAGATTTAAAGCCTGTATTGAAATGTAACATTTGGATTTGACGTTTGACATTTAGATTTAGAATTAGCATTGACATTGTATTTTTACGAGAAAGAAAATATCACAGATTTCTCAAATTGCTGACACGTGTGTGTGTGTGTGTGTGTGTGTGTGTGTGTGTGTGTGTGTGTGTGTGTGTGTGTGTGTGTGTGTGCGCGCGTGTGCGTGTGTGTGTGCGTGTGCGTGTGTCATGTCTGGCTGTCCATCCATTCTGCCATGTAGGCTAAACTGGGCTTTTTCTCCCGACCACGAGCCAAAACAGCTTTCTCCCACTCTGCACAAATTAGCAGCAACCCACGCTCCACTCACACATAACTGTCAGAGCACAGACGCTGCAGGGAGTGAGGAAGAGGAGGAGGAGGAGGAGGAAGGTGAGAGAAGTGATCGAGGAGGAGGAGAGAGGAAGACAAAATAAGAGAGGAGGATGGAGAAGTTAGAGATCATGTAAAGCTCTCTGCTGTAAAACACTGGTTCTCAACCTTGGGGTCCAAGACACTGGGAGGGGGTCGCCAGATGCCTTTAAGAAACTAAGATTATTTTTGAACAATTTGAGCCCTTTTTTGCATATTTTTATCCTTTTTCTGCAACTACACCAAACTTGCCATATTTTAACCTATTTTCATCACTTTTTCTTGCCATATTTGTGCTCCTTTTAATGTATTTTTACTACATTACTCCCATTTCCGACACTTCTCCATCAAATTTCGACGCCTTTTCTGCACATTTTTTCCACTTTCTAGACATTTCCACCACTTTTCCACCCAATGGCACACATGTTTGACCCATCATTTTCCCTTTTAACCTCCTTTCACCATATTTTATGCTTATTTTTGCCAATTCAACCACATTCATCATTTGTCATGCCCATTATTTGCCAGTTTAAACAAATTGTTCGGACTTTTTAAGTTACATTAAAAGATAAGATGGGGACATTTGGGTTAATACAGCGGCAAGAGTAAAAGTAAGAAGAAATACGGTGCTTCACTAACGATCGAACTATAACTATAGACATATATTTATGAGGCTTTTCTGTCGGTGCATCATTTGTTTGTGCTAAAATTAATGTTTAGCTTCAAAGAGGTCAAGAATTGTGTTTGAGCTCATATTTTCACCTGCGTTTGTTTATTTATTTATTTATTTATTTATTTATTTATTTATTTATTTATTTAACTGCTTCACAGATTTTGACCAAATTTTAACCAAAGATAGACCTTCAGCCATAGAAGATTCCATTGAATCTGATCAATAAACTGATTCTGGATCAGTTTTAGAAATTAAAAAAAAAATCCATATCGCTCATTATTGGCAAAATAATAAAAGGGGGGAAAAAAATCTGATTTCCGTCTGTAAATCACTGATTTTTATGAAATTTGGATCAGTTGGATTGGTTCCTCATTCATCCCACGTAGTTTCATCCAAATCAGATCTGGATTTTTCTAGAAACTCTGGGTGGCCATATATTTGGACGTACTAACTGGTTACTCATGGGGATATACGGGTCATTTTGGATCCAGATAACTGACAATATCTGGAAAAGAATAGATTTGGAGCTCGGTGGAGGTTTGCTCTCTCGGAGTGCTCTTGTTCTTTTTTGAAACACCTCCATAATAAAACCCAAATACATGTTGAGCTGTTCTTAAACCCAATAGAGAACTTACTCAGTGAAACAAACAGAAATGAAAAGTTTTTCCTCGCCTAGAGATGAAGTTACGCAGCGTAAAAAACGAAATCTTGGCTTAAGTCGCATTTGTGAAACAATAGGATACGACGTTACTATTCTGTTCAGGGTTTTCACTGCTATGTCGTCTCCAAAGAAACAAAATGGGCGTGTAGCTAAATGAGAGAACTTCAGTAGAGCTTTAAGAAGCGATGGTGGCTCCTGAGGGCAGACCAGTAAAGAACCAGTGTTCCTTCTGTCTCCTCCCTGCCTTCCCATGATCTGCAAACATTTGAAAAATGTCCAAAAATGATATTACAATCTTAGCAATCACAACAACAAAAAAAAAGCTTCTCGGTAGGACTCCTACTCGGGGAATGCCAGGAATTGGAACTACTGGTGCTTTCACTTTATTCCTTTACAAATAATCCAGTGTAAACGGTTTGTTGAACAAGGTGCAGAACAGATGTTGGACTGAATTTGAAAAGATATTTGACCGAGGTTCAAACGCATGTGGTGGGGTGGATGGAGGAGTCCAGCTATGGA
Organism: Gouania willdenowi; assembly: GCF_900634775.1. Taxonomy (NCBI): domain Eukaryota; kingdom Metazoa; phylum Chordata; class Actinopteri; order Blenniiformes; family Gobiesocidae; genus Gouania; species Gouania willdenowi. The sequence continues at coordinate 3,053,812 of NC_041064.1, forward strand.
GTAACAGCAGCTGTTAAAACAACCAACAGTCCCATAGTTTTACAACCTAAAGCTGTGAACCTATGGGATTGCTGCTCTTATTCTAGTCTTAGTTATGATTAAAACTTACAAACCCCAACCAAAGTGATCATGTTTGGTGCTCTACGGTTAAAGCCCAGTTTTTACACTCAACCTTTGTCATTCAAAGCTGCTGGAAATGATATATTAATCACATAAACACATAATGTAGGCCTCATAGATCAATAGCTTTAAATGCTGCTCAAAAGTCACTGTTGTTGATTTTATCCTTCAAAAGGCCAGAATTGATTCTTCTCCAGGTGTTTGTGACCATGGTAACAGATGAGAGCTAAAAGATTTATAGATATAAATCATCTAGAGCAGCGATTCTCAACTGGTGGGTCGGGACCCAAAAGTGGGTCGCGGACCTGTACTAGGTGGGTCGCGGACAGCTGGCCAAAAATAAATAAATACTTAATGTTTCATATTGGACTTGTCTTATATTTTGAAAGGCATGCTGTGAAATGCATGTTGCACAGGGAAATATATAGATTTATTTTTGGGTTCCTACAGCTTCAGGCAAATTAAATTCAACACTTTTTAAGACTTTTTTTTTGTCATTTCAATTTAAATTTAAGACCAACTCCACAGTAAACACAATTAGGGGTAAAAAAAAAAAAAAAAAAGCCACATCAATTCCATAGGGTTAGAGTCACTTTTTTCCAGTGTCTAGTGTCGACGTCCTGCCGATGTAGACGTCCTGCCGATGTAGACGTCCTGCCGATGTAGACGTCCTGCCGATGTAGACGTCCTGCCGATGTAGACGTCCTGCCGAAGTCCTGTTTTTTGCAGAAAATCAGGTCCTCAAAATTGCCGACATTTTCTCTTGTGTGTAGGGACATTCATTTGTTTTTTGGCAACATGAAAACACGGCCACGTAATTGGTTCGGAGCAGCAGCTCTTGGCCAACAGCGATTGTTAGCCTCGACATGCACTGAACACGTGACCACCGTGACACCGTAAATGGCATCGGCGTGTTAATAGTTAGTACTTGCCGATACCCAATCCATCATTTTAGTGCCATATCGAGCTCCCTTCTGATACTAGTATCGGTACAACACTAGTTCTAATACGTAATGTCCTTCATTCCCCATTTAAAAATTGACATCAAAAAGTTGTTCTGGGGTTTCCATGGATACGGTTGATAGTAATGGAGTGGAAAGGAAAAGGAAGACTGTGTCAATGGCAGTGACGTGCCGTGACCACTAGGGTTGGGTAGGCATGTTGCAAATCGAGACCACCAATGATATTTTCATATGTTTCTGCTGTCAAGTGTTAATAAAACAAAATCAACATTGTAAAACACCATTAAAGAAACATAAACAATGATTTAATGTAGCCTCCATACTCTTCCAACAAGATATATCTCATGACATGGCAGTGTATCCGTTGTTTGTGTTGGAAACACAGAAACATGGAGAAAATGACAACAACAACTCAGAACAGCCTCAGTGAGGAGCATCCACAAAGTCAATCCTTCATTTCACTGTAGAATATACCAACAATGTTCTGACCTTACCTTTGCTGAAGGTCTGGTAGCTCAGTTGTTGGTCTCCATCTTTTAAAAACTGGCGTTTTTCCTCAAAAGAAAGTTTGTTTATCATCTCTAGCGCTGTCATCCTGCCTGTAGTGTTATCCCGCCCACTAGCTAGAGAACGTAGCAGCTGCAGTAGCCACGCTGGATCAATTCACTAATGCACTGTGAACTTACGCATAGCATTTAGCATAGCACGGTTACGTCCAGAGGCAGGTTTAGAGAGCTGCCTTTGGACGTAAATGGTTTTCATCTTGGGGAACTGACTGCGTATGCGCAAACATAAAAACACGCTATGGGAACAAAGGCAGAGCAGCAACGTGATTTTGGAAGAAGGTGTGTCCTCCTCCTGGCTCCTCCTCCTGCCTTACAGTGGAGTGAGACTGTGCAGCCGTACCAGGAAATAGTGCTGTTTAGTCATTCAGGCTATGAAAAGCACAAAATACTGACACTTTCGGAAATTGAAAAAATAAATTATTTATAATTATATTATAATTAAAACAAATGATCAAAATATCAATTCACCCTTGGGTAGGCACTGCCTACCTTGCCTACCCTGACTGCACGTCAAAGGTCAATGGTGAATTGAAGCCTGCATTACAAAAAAAATAAAAAATACTAGTGTAAATAGAAAGCTAGTATTTTTCTGCATTATTAAACAATACACACTTAATAGTTCAGTGGGTACATTCTTTCCTGAAAACAGGTAAAAAGTTTTGGGCTCTGACATATTTTTTCCCAAATGTGTTTCTAATGAAAATGTTCTCAGTTTGTCCGTTTGTTAATGTGGACGTTTGTTAGCAGGATATGTAAAAAAAGCTCTGAATGGATTTAAATGAAGTTTGGTGAGCTGATAGACAATGTTGAAAGGAAGTTAAAGATGACATGGCAGATATTGTCGATGCTGTACCTCTAAAAGTGGCGGAGGTTTGTGCTTTTGGTTTGTGTTTGACTCTTTACCACAGGCAGATATAGAAAAACAATAAAAAGATTTCTACTACTAACAAATAATGAACATGGAAGAAAAACTATGTTCATATGTACAAACAGTCATTAAGCAAAGGCAGCTACAGTAAATGTAATCTGAGAGACAGACGGTTTGAGAAAGACGGGCAGGTCAGAGGTCAGGACAGGCCACCTGTGTGAGCATGTTTTTTTCATGGAGGACCCGCTCCTCTTCCTCCTCCTCTTCCTCCTCCTCTTCCTCCTCCTCTTCCTCCCTGACCTGGCACAGATTATCCCGCTCAGTGCCAGTTTAATGTCGGCAGGAACTGGTGGACAGCTGCCTGTTTCCCTCACTTTTCAGACACACGTTTTGTCACTAAACCAACAGTGCAGAAATCTTCCTATAAATTCCACCACCAGGATATCATCCTCACACCTGACCTCAGGGATGGACTGGGACGAACATTCTGCCCTGGCATTTTGTGTCCAGACCAGTCCACTACATTATCAGTGACCCCATGGAGAAGCTGTTATTAAGTCAGTGATTCTCAACATGTGGCTCTTTGTGTCTTCATTTAATTATTAAAATCTTAAAAGGGGGAACATTTTTAACCCCTTTTTACCTTTTTTTATTTGGCCATTTTGAAACTTGTCCCATTTTCTTTTGACAATAAATATTCTTTTTCTGTCCATTTTTGCATTTTTGGGCGACCGTGGCTCAGTGGTTGAGTGGGTCGTCCAATAACTGAAGGGTTGGGGGTTCGAATCTCGCTCTATCCAAGTCATTGTTGTTGTGTCCTTGGGCAAGGCACTTTATCCACATTGCCTCGTATGAATGGGTATGAATTGTGCATGAATGTTGGTGGCACCAAATGGCAGCCACGCTTCTGTCAGTATGCCCCAAGGCAGCTGTGGCTACATTGTAGCTTGCCACCACTGGTATGACTAATGTGAGTGACTGGTGTGAGTACTGTAAATAATAGTTTCTGTACACGCTTTGAGTCTCCTTGAAAGAAGTGCTACTGTATATAAATTTAAGCCATTGTTATTATCGTTTCAATTTTTTTTTTTGCCACTTTTCATCTAAATAATCTACCTTTTGCCCAATAAATACCACTTGTTTCCTTTTTCCCTACATTTTGCCTCTTTTTGCTTTATATTTTTCCCCTTTTTCACGATTGTTTGCCACATTTTGCCCCTTTAAGCTACCCTCTGACATTATATACCACCTGGTTCCTCTTTATTTGCCCATTCTTTGGCCACTCTTGACTGCTTTTGGCTCATTTAAGCACTTTTCACTCTTTTCTTGCCACTTTTGGACCATTTTTGGCCACCTGTTACCATGTCTCCCTCCACTGACATGCCCGGTATGTCAGATGACCCGTCCACCCCTGCCTGAGCTGATGATATAAGTTACCCACATGTTTCTGATCAAAGAATGTAGTAATCCACCTCTAAACCACGTTAAAAATGAGTTACACAGATTTTAGTGATGCAAAGGGGACAGTATATAGCTACAGACACTGCCTGAGGACGAGGCCGTCATGTCAACTCAATGAAAGATGAACACACACACACACACACATTCAGGCCTGGGGGTGCACGGCTCAGTGCACAGCAGGCAATGCCTTAACCTACTTTGTCTGTTTCTGATCCATTATCCTGACGAAGTCCACAGAGCCAGTTATATGTTGTTATCATGGAGGGGGTTCTTTTTTTGTTCATGTTACCATGTTATAAATTTTGCATATGGCTTAGTGTGTTAGAGAACGCAGACGTCTGGAGGAGGAGAGAAGCTTTTCACCCGTGTCTCAGACAAGCAGGGGATTTAAGAAAATACAGAATTTACTTCCTGAAATGGAAATGGCATTATTGTTATTACCATTTATTCATTTTTTGAAAAACAAAACAAAACCAAAATCAAGTGTAAATTGCACTGAATAGCTTAAATGAAACTACACAATATGTTGACGGCTCATAGTTTTTCAGTGCTTATATCACATGACAACAGTCATAGATTATGGAAATCATAATAATTGAAAAAAAAAAAAAAAATTAACTTATTCCATAAAATGTCGCCAAATTAAGCAAAATAGGTCAGAAAATCAAGAAAATTTAAACTTAATATTCTACAAAAACTGATCTGTAACTTATTGTTACATATTAAGTCATTTCATGTGATCGTACGCGCTTTGGTCTCTTACCAATTGTTCGATGATTATTCAACAGTCACGCTGTACATTTTTAGTTTGATTGGATAAATACTTTGAAGAGATTTATTGGCCTGTTATGACTTCTGACGCTCCAGTGACTAGTTAAAAACCTTTGATGTTCAACCAGGCAAACCAGTAAGACTCTGATCATACTGGAGGATTCCAGTGCAAACAATGGAGTGCAATTTAAAAAACGTGGTCAAAGACTAAACATTTACCTTTGAAGTCATTCTAAAGATACAGAATGACACATTTGTCACTAGAACCGTGACACTCATGCACATTAATTGAAAAAAAGGGTGTTGCCAGATACCTTTAAGAAACTATTAATATTCTTCAAACAATATTTTACCCTTTTTTTTGCAACTACACCAAATTTTCCATATTTAAACCTATTTTCATCACTTTTTCTTGCCATATTTTTGCTCCTTTTAATACATTGTTGCTACATTACTCTTATTTCTGACACTTCTCCATCAAATTTTAATGCTTTTTCTGCAAAAATGTTCCACTTTCCAGATATGTTCAGAACTTATAAACCCTTTCCACCACTTTTCCACCTAATGTCACATATGTTGACCCATTATTGTTACTTTAAACATATTTTCACCATATTTCATGCTTATATTTTTGCTAATTTAACCACATTCATGATTTGTCATGCTCATTATTTGCCAGTTTAAACTAACTGTTCCAATATTGACCTTTTGAACCATTTTTTCCACCACTTTTCTGTTCATTTTTGTTTTTCTTTTCTCTAATTTGCTACTTTTAACCAGATTCTGTAGTTTTTAAAATCCCTTTACCATCTTTTCCACCATTTTTGACACTTTGAACCCACTGTATTTCTGATTAAAACAAGGATTTACATATTTAATATGACTATATACTATGGCACAAATACTAATACACTTCTTGGATAACAGGGGATATTATTCAGATCAATAAATAAATGTGGTTATTCATAGAAAAAGCTTGAGGACCACTGCTTTAGTGGACTATTTTAATTTCTTGGCGCAGAACCAATGGGGAACGTCCATTTTCAGTCAGATATGATGTCGATTTAAAGGAATCATACGTTCTCATATCTTTAGATAAAAACAGTTTATGAATGAATTCTGTGTCCTTACACTTCCAGATGTAAACAGATGGGTGTGACTCCTCCTACACTCTGCCCTTTCACTTCCTTTCTAAAGTCTCTTGTTAATGCAGAAGTGTGTTTCGTAAGTGCTCCTTAAAGTCCAGGCTTAGCTCTATAGATCTGGACAAGTCCTCTGGAAGCAGCCATCTATTATGAATGTCCACTCCCAGGGTTCAGACCTTTGTTTTTTAGACTTTACTGGCATCTGCTCAGGACCCAATCACCAGCGGAGCCTGGGCCTCCTCGGTCCAGGAGTGGAGTTCATTAGAGACCGGGCCGTGGTCTAATGGCTCTTAGTGGAAGAATCGGCCTGACCACAAACTCATTTAAGAGAGGGAAGCTAAGTGTGGTCCTTTGTGGTCTCTTTCTATTTTTCCACTCGTGTTAGAGACAAACATGTAGTAACGATGTTTCCTACACTGACAGATCGACGGTTCGTAGAAGACTTAGTATTATGTATGAAATAATAGATTTTCTTAGGACGGACTCGTCCTTTAGGCCAGGGGTTCTCAATCTTGGGGTTGCGAGACACTGGAAGGGGGTACACAGATGCCTTTAGGAAACTAAGAATAATTTTTGCTTATTTTTTCTAGAACTACATCAAACTTCCCACATTTTAACCTATTTTCATCACTTTTTCTTGCCATATTTTTGCTCATTTGAATGCATTTTTCTACATTACTCCCATTTCTGTCACTTCTCCATCACATTGCAATGACTTTTCTGCACTTTTTTCCACTTTCAAGACATTTTCAGCACTTTCAAACCCTTTCCACCACTTTTAATTCATTTTTGTAACTTTGAACCTCTTTTCACCATAATTTGCGCTTATTTTTGTCAATTTAAACCACATTCTTGATTTGTCACGTCCATTATTCTCTCTAATTTGCAATTTTTAAACAATTTCTGTAGTTTTTAAGATCCCATTTCAATACATTTTCCACCGTTTTTTGATCACTTTCAAAACATTTTTTGGCACACAAACGTTTTCCACCTAATGTCGCATATGTTGACTCATTATTGTCACTTTTAACCTCTTTTCACCATATTTCATGATTATTTTTTGCCAATTTTACCACATTCACGATCTTTCATGCACATTATTTGCCAGTTTAAACTAATTGTTCCTACTTTTATCGACCACTTTTAAGCCAATATTGACACTTTGAACCTTTTTTTTTTACCACTTTTCTATCACTTTTTGGCCACTCTAATTGGCTAATTTTAACCACTTTCTGTGGTTTTTAAAATTACATTTCACCACCTTTTTCACCATTTTTGTTCACTTTGAACCCATTTTATTTCTGATTAAAACAAGGATTTACATCTTTAAGGTAAATATAAATAAATAAATGTGGTTATCACAGATTCATAGAACAATGGACCATCATGTTACTGACTTTATGGATGGACCCCCAAAAATCTCTCCCCTTTATTCCCCTTTATAGATGGTCCTGTCTCTACATGACTGTTCTTCAATGTTCAATTCAACTCAATTCAACGTTATTTGTATAGTGCAATTTACAACAAAGTCATCTCAATGCTCTTATCAAAATATAAAATTAATAATCAGAAAAAAAAAAAACCCAACAAGATCCACATGAACAAACATTTAGTGACAGTGGGAAGAACAACTTCCTTTAACAGGAAGAAATCTGTGTTAGAACCAGGTTCAGAGGTGGCAGCCATCTGCGTGGACTGGTTGTGGTTAGTGGACAGAAGGACCAACAGAACAGGATACAGAGATAGAACATCAGAGTGTCTCAGACTAGTTTGAGTCGTGAACCACAGATCAGGAAGTGACATCATCAGCTTCACGACACCTGAAACAGAGCAGAGAGAGAAGGACGAGGAGAAGACACTGACTGCAGAAAAACATGATACATTATTATCAAGTCAGCCTGTGTTGGCCTTGGACCTCACTCCCAGTGCCTAGTCAGCACTTATTATAAAGATGATCAATCTTTTCCTGTTTATTGGTCAGTTAACAGTGACTCTAAGGTCTGTAAATGTGACCGTTCACAGACGAGCCCATGTCTGATCTAGTGGTTACTGTAGGTTATGTTATGATCAGTCCTGTTTATGAAAACTGTAAATCATAACCAGCTACATTTCTGTGTTCAACCACCTTCAGCTACGGTGGGGGCCTTTATTTTGGGGGTCGTGGGCTGAAAAGGTTGAGAACCACTGCTTTTTTCAACATTAGCATCTTTGCTATTCTCTGCTCCGTCCATTAAGAATCTGCAGGTTGCATACGAATGCACTCATGTGACCCCTACAGTTTGAAGAGTCGGAGTGGGGGTGTGAGCTGACGTCCTCATCAGTTAAGCATCGCTCACAGCTAATGGCTCTGTCTGCTCGGGCTGGGAGGAATTACCACTGAGATGGAAGGAGAGGGTGTAAAATATGAATGAACGGGAGCTCCCAGCTCCAGCCGGAGGAACTCACTCACATCTTTGTTTTTCTTACTTCGTCTGGTTTTTTAAAGCCTCGTTGTTTTTGTTGTTGCTTCTGGTTAACCAGAGTCTATCGTGTCAAGCCTCAAGAATCTCATTTTTTATTGGATTCACTTTGAAAAGTTAGCTGTACAGTTTATATCTTCGATGATCAGATTTATTAAAGGGGAAGATTTCATCTTTATGGCTCGTTCAACCACAATAAAATACTGTCCTGTTAAGATGTGAACGAAGAGTGAAAGTGATTTCAAAACAAGAGCACTGGGGGAAACTTCTCTTTCCCAGATTAATAACCATACATTAGGTCCAAATGTTTAGACACACCCCCATTTTTCTTTAGAAAAATCACCATGAAATTTGCAATCTGGATCTGATCCGGATTAAACTGTGGTAACAGAGGAACCAACCCAACATATATGAGCCAAATTTAATAAAGATCCAATAATTACAAACCGAGATATGACTTTTGGAAATTTCGCCAATGAGAGATATAGATTTTTCCTTTTTCCAGAATCTATATATTGATCAAGATCCTTTCCAAAATGTAATCAGAATCAGAATCAGAAATACTTTTTTTTTTACAAAAGGTTAAGAAATATTTGGAATGAAAAACTAAACTAAAAGAAAAAGAAAATGTACATGATTAAAGAAAAAGACGATATATATATATCCAGTAAAATATAACAAAACTGTGCAAATATAATACAGATAAATAAATGAATATAATAATAGTAATGGAATCTTTTACAATGTCAGGTTTATATCTTTGATTAAAAAAGTACTTTTGACATAATCCTGTTAGCAGACAAACAAACAAACAAGAGGACTCATAGAGCACAAAATTTAAATATGTAATTTAATTTAAATCAGTTCATAACTTTTTCAAATATCCTTACTGAAAAACTTCTTCTGTATCTACAGTACCGTCTGGATTATCTCCAAAATCTAAGTCATTGTTCATTTTAAAGCTTTTTTTTAAGACACTTTACAGACAGGCTACAATAACAACAATAACACAGTGATTAAAAACATGGAAATATAAATTAGAAAGAAAGACTATCAGTACGAAAGATAAACAAACGGATGCCGGTGAAAACATTAGCTCCTCAGCGGACGTAAGAAAACAAACCAGATATTAATGAAAATGATAAAATTCTGTATTTTAAAACGTTTTCTTATCTTTGCTGCCTGATACCAAATGGGTCCACGGACCGGTGGTTGGGAACCTTTAAAACGGGTGTCAACATGACTTTAGTTCAGGGACCAAATACGGAGCATAGTGAGCTGTAGATTTTAGGTGAGGGGAAGAAAGAACAACTTTAACATTAATGTGCCCTTGTTTTCAATAGCAATTCAATTCACTTAAAAAAAAACCTTGATATTATTACAAATTTTGTGCAATTTAGATAAATTTTGTGAGAAATTGCAAGATTTGTGGAAAAAATTGAGAGTTCTTTTCGGCAATTTGCAATTAATATGACTGCGTTCATGTGAAATAACACAGGAACACATGCAAGCCACTAAAAATAATGTGGGAGTTGCTGAATTTGAGAGACTGTAATCTACAACGGGATTTTTTGTTAATTTACACAATAATTCATTTTTACTTTCTCCTACGGGCCACATTGGATGCTCTAAAGGGCCGGATTTGGCCCCTGGACCTTGAGTTTGATACATGTGCTTTAAAACATCTCCTGCCACTCTCTCTCCTATGATTAATCATCATTCAGTAAAGTCTATGTGTGTGTGTGTGAAAGAGACATAAAGCCGTTTAGAGTTTTATTGCTACGTGATTGATTTCACTCCTTTCTTTCCCTGTCGATACTCTTCTACACAGTCGGTAATAAACGTGAACAAATTGAAGTGCAACGAGGCAGAACTTCATTATAAATGTACCCCCCAATGATGGCCGGCCCTCCTTGGGATGGTTGATTGCCTTTCCTTGATGAGATAAGTGGTTGGAGTAAACGTGCACACCACGGGAGGTGTGCACGTTCTTCCATTGTGTTTACGGTTTATAAAACTGAGAATTCCTGATTCTTTACTGCATTTATCAGATACAGAGAAGTCTTTGTGATGATTTCACAAATTAAAAGAAGATATGAATGATAATTACAACACCTAATATATTTGTTTCAAATATCGCTATGAGAGAGAGAACATATAAAAAAGGAAGGAGTGACTGTGTGTATTATAAATAACCCCAATCAATAATAAACGACACACTATCTCACATATTTAGAGTCAGGTCTGCGAGTTCTCCGGGGAGAAGATGAAAAAGGCGAACCAGCGTTCCCCTGTCACAGTGAGGAAGAGGAGGAGGAGTGAAGAGCAGACAAAGTAACAAAAATAAGAGCCGCTCTCTCCTCTGAGAACGACAGGCACTGTTGTGGTTATCGTGCACGGTGTGTGTGCATTGTGAGTTGGACGCCATCCATTACTTATTCATTAGTCCTGTCTGCCTTGTTGCCACACTGTGTACTTCAGCAGCAGCCTTGCCATCATTATGCCACATGCATTATTTAAAGCACACGTGCACGCTGACTCTGATGCAGATTGCTACACGAGCTATTTATCTCAGCGACAACCGTGTTCGCCTGCTCCGGCTCCATCTCAGGCTCTGGAAAACAACCGGAAAAAACTCCCTCTGCTTTCAGGGTTTCAACTTTTCCATTTCATTCACTTTTACTGAACTTTAGTGTGTGGATCATTGAGGTACTTTAGGTCCATCGGTCTGTTGGTTCCATCCCATGAGTTGTGACATTTTTTCCAGTTTAGATAGAAATCAACCTATCTTTACAATATGTGTGTTGTTTATTCACCTGTTGAGGTTGAATCAATCTAAGATTCTAAGGGGTGCGTTCACACTGATGTACCTTAGAGCTCTAGGATTCATTTTGCTCTGATAGTCCTCCTCGTTGGTCCGGTGTAACACACAACAAACTCTAGAGCGGATCAAATGGTTTTCTGCCAGTTTTAGAGCCTTCCAGTCGGACTCAGTCTGAATGGGTGGAGAACAGCTGATTGATTTCATCACCTTGGTTTGTCTCAGTTTGCGTTCAGAGAACAACTTCTGATCTGCTCTGAACTGCCTCTGGTGCAGCTCCATGAGCTAACCAGTTACTGTAACCAGTTACTGTAACCAGTTACTGTAACCATTACTGTAACCAGTAACTGGTTTCAGTAACAGAGGTTGTTTGGAGCGGATCAGAAGTTGTTTTTTGAACACAAACCAGGTGATAAAATCATCAGCTGTTCTCGGACCCATTCAGACTGAGGCCGTGAAAGCACCCTGAGACTTAGTGTCGGCCCTCAGAGATCAATTAGTCAAAGAAAAGATGTAAAAAGGTTGAAATTGCTGCTCAAAAGTTTGTTTTCATCTCCGATGTAAACACTCTCGTATTGATTGATTGATTAATATTGTAGGAAAAGTTTCTGGCATTGCATTGTGGGATGTGGGAGTCCTGTATACGGATGAAAGGTGTTTTTACTTCATTGTTACTGTGAGCCCAGAGTTTCCCAGCAAACATGATGAGAGCTGCTTTTAGTTGTTATGCTACCAAGAAGTTGAAACAAACTGCAATCGACATCAAATGTGAATTTTTTAAATCCAAGTTAAAAACTCATCTTTTTTCTGTTGCATATGACTGAGAGGGAGTATTTTTTATGAATGCTAATGCTCGATAATGTTAATGCTAGTTAATGCTATGCTAGCTAATGTTAATGCTATGCTAGCTAATGCTAGGCAAATCTAACTATGCTAATACTAATGCTAGTGGAATGCTATTGCTAGTCAATGCTAGCTAATGCAAATGTTAGCAAATATTAATGATAATTTGTGTTAATGCTAATGCTAGCTAATGTTTAATTTATGCTGATATTAATGCTAGTTAAAGCTAGCTTAATGTTTATGCTAGTTAATTCTAATTTATGCTAATGCTAAGCTAATGCTGTACGACGTGGGTCATCACCTGCATCCTCACATGCATTTTCTTCATGAAATGTAAATATTTTTAGTTAGTTTATTGTTGCTTTGAAAGTCTATTTTCATGTTTCCTAAATGTTACACTTTTAATTGTGTGAAGCACATTTAATTTCCTTGTGTGTAAAATGCATTTCTTTGCCTCACGTTATTTTTTTTAATTCATTCATGTCAGGAATGCTGACTCAGCAGAAAACCTATCCGTTGTTATTTTTTACACATATTTTGGCTGCTCATTATCGATTTTCCTTGAACAGTTCACGACGTGTCCACAACTGGGGTCGCTGCCCTCCCTGTTGCCTGATCTAAAAATGTAAATTGTTTGTGTGCTCGCTGTCGCCACGGTTACAGGTTTAGGATGAGTAGGACGACCTGTTATCAGCGTCACGGCGCTTTAAGCCTTTGACGTCAACGCGGACCCGCGGCCCTGATAGTGCAGCTCTGTGTTGACTGATCAAACAAAAGCTGGACTTCCTGGATTCTAACGTCTAAAATAGCGTCTGATCCACACGAGCACCGACATGTTTATGAACAGGACACACACACAATACACGTTTGATGACATCATAAGCGTTTACTTCCATCTTCCTGTGTACAGTATATGGCAGGGATTATGAAGTTACATTAGTTATTGTTACCTTAGAAATTAGGAAAATTAAAAGGATTGTGTCTTATATTGATAAATGTTACTGTACTGTGAAAATGGGCTTTCCCCCGATTTTATTACAATAGGTGCTGATTCAATATAGATTGCGATTCAACAAGTATTAATTATTGAAATGTTATGTTCTCATTTTCTTTCTGAAATGTATTTTAATAATAATTTTTTCAATAGATCCCGGGGTAATTTTTAAATGATGAATATTGTAAAGAAATTAAATAAAATATGTTTCCAATCAGGAATATGTTTAGACACAAATACAAATGTGTTGATTATATTTAATATATTTATTACATTTAAAAGTTTATTTGATTTAAAATGTCATACTCATTTTCTACCACTTAAATTCTAGTGGCCGTATTAGGTACAAATATTAGTTGCACCCTGAAATAAAAGCAACAGCAGACTTTTAATGCAACCGTTTTCAAGCTTTAAATCAATGATTATATGAAGTACTTGCACTTAATATAATTTTATATTATGATATTATGATCATTTTACACTGTAAAACCAAACTTAAGTTAATTGAACTCAGTGAGTTGATACCAATGATCACTCTAAAGCTGATTAATAAACAAGTGCTTCTATTTTCTGTCTGAAATATTTATATCAACTTTTAACCTCAAACACACACTGGAGATTTCAGCCAATTAGGGCTGGGTTAAACGGTTATTTTTTAAACGATTAATCTAGCGATTCTTTTTTCCAGTTTGGTTCAATTCGACTCGATTTGGTTATCGATTCTCTCCTCATATATTGACTAACATCATATGTTGATTTACATATCTAAAATGAAAAACAAAAAAAAAAACATGAATTCCTTAACATTGCAATATATGTTTATTTTTCTTCAACTCGAAATTCCAAAATAAAGCTCAAGTAACAATATAAAAGTACAAGATAATACATTCAGAGTCCGAGGTAGCGTTTAATAAAAATAAAAACCAACAGAATTTAAGATTTATGGTGAAAAACACACAGGCCTAACGAACTGAAAAAGTGCTTTAATTCTTCATTCACATGAAAATAACAACTTACACTCTGCCACTTTCCTTTCACCTTAAGAATACTGTGTGCGCGTGTACGTGCTGCTGCTGCTGCTTGCTGCTGATGATGTCACGGCGGTGTTTCCTCCTTGCCCCGCCAACGTTGACGTGCTGCCGTCCGGTCACACCCGGGATAAAGGACGAGGGTTACGGGGAAACAGCTCCTTCGACCGACGAGTGCGTGCCTTCACTGCCTTACACTTTTGAAACTCCGAGGAGCCACTCGCGCTTCAGCGCCGCCGTCTTTGTTTTGGTCGGACGACACGTCGGCACGCATGTTTGCGTCAGCGTATATTTTTGCGTCAAAAGCGTTGTCCCAGCCCTAGAGGCCAATCAGTGGTAAAAATCCAAATCCTTCCCCCGTAATAACTTAAAACAGGAAGTCTGTGCTACCATGGCAACCATCGGATGCCTTTAACCACACGTGAATGGAGACTTCCTGAGTAATCATTACATCACGGTTTGTGAAACGTGGGAGAACGTGAAGTGCTTTTTATGCACTTTTTATGTGATCTGCAGCGTCGACATCAAAGCTCACAGAGAGACTTTTATTTGAGTTGTTTTTCTCCTTTGGGGTTGACACATTGTATACATTTATGTCAAGAATAAAAAATCAATTTATGGTAGTTACGGTAATTTACCTCCAGAGGAGTGCCATATTTTTTTTTAAATATTTGATGTGATTTTTTCTAATTCTGAAGTTCAGTTGTTTCTTTATCTGTTTAGTTGCAGTAAACACAACTCCACTGATTTTCTTTCCTTTGCATTGACCTGGAGTTGAGAGAGAAAAAAGCCTTAAAGTTTTCCTTAAAGTTTTCCCTTAAAGGCGCTGAGCAGCAGCAGATGGTTGTGATGATAAGTTCCATGTTTTTCTTGTTGCATCAATCACTGTAGAAAACAAGCTTGAGGGGATTGTTTTAGACTTTGTTGTCTTTGACTGTGGGGCTTTTTCATAATCTTTACAGCTATAAACTACAGAACAGATAATAGATGGACTTTTTAAACTTCCTCTTCTGTAGGTTTAATCAGAGGTTTGCAGAAAAGCTCACACAAGCTTTGCTTTATTTACTATTTTATTCCCTGTTTAGACATTTGTTCGTCAGCTTTATTTTTATTTATTTAAAGCTTATAATTGGCGGCGTAAAGCTCTCTCTGTTTGGCTCTTTGTTTGCTTGAATGAAGTATTGTATGAAGCGTTGCAGGTTCTCCCTCCCTCTCTAACATCAGACTGCATTTGCATAAGGTGAGATCTTTCACAGTCGGACAAAATTGCACTGGGTTTGCATTTTTTTGTGTGTGTGTTTTTCTGCTGCCAGCAGCAACACATCTTAGCTGGCAACTGGCAACCTGTCACATAGTCTCGTGTTTGAGTCTTTTACTTAAAGAGAAGAAGAAATCACAGAATCACAGCAAAGACGGACCAATGGAAAAGGTTACTGGACACGAGTAGGGATGTTTTAGGCTGTATCTAAGGCCCTGTTTACACAACATGTTGCTTCTGTTTGCGTTTTTCACATTCACACAGCAACATTTTCACATGAGACGGAGCTAAAAATAAAACAAACATGTAGTAAACATGCCAGGCCAGTAGATGGCGCTGTGATTACGCAATGAACCAAAATAAGAGACACGTCCTTTGAACACAAGTAAAAGTAGAGCTTTAATCAGACCTACAAAGTTGTGCTGTGTTTGATTGCAAATCCGACAAAACAAATCAGAAAAGGGCAAATTAAACAACCCTAGAGTCTGAATTTCACGCAGGATCCCCGCATAACTTTTATTTTTACGTGTCGTCTAATTTGGGGATTTGTGTTATTAAAAGTGTAGAATAACTGTGTAGTGGTGTTTTTTATTCCCACTCTGTTCATTTGAACGGGTTCTGCATCAGTAGTGATGTCGTATATAGTTCAATGAATTATTTCTACAGTCTATGGTTCAATGACCACATGCACGATTCCCCTCGCTGGTGCGTTCAAGTCATACCTACAGTATAGGACGTTCTATCTCTCTCTGACCATTAAGCAGCTCATATATATTGCCCCAGCAGGTATTTTGCACCTCGAAAAATATCAGAAACCTCAGCTTCATGTTTTCCAAGCTGACTGAATGAAACGCTTTAACTCAGAGGGTTGAAATTGATGACCTGGATCTTTCTTGGTTCCGAGTGCAAATCGAATGCAGCGTTAGAGCCTGACCTGGCCCGAGGCCTTCAGAATACGGGCCAAACCCAAGTATTTACAATGGGCTTTATTTACTTGTTACACGTTCTGCATCCAACTATAAAACATGACAAGCATCGTCATGTGATGCTACACCAGTGCTATCAAACCTTTGTTGGATTGTGACCGCCCCATTTTGATATCAAGAATTTCTGGTGACCCAAGACATTTGTTCTAGATCATAAACACTGGACTTGATGTTAAATCGTTCTTTTGTGCCAAAAGATGGTAGTCACATGAGGTTTACTATTTGAGAGTAACGTGGGAGCTATGTCTCAGTTATGGAAAAGATGTAATTTGGGACGTATCACCACTAGTGTTCCTTTGAATCAGGGGGTGTTTTTGGCCATTTTAACACTAGACACCCTCATCAAAGGTGGCCAGCTACAGGGAGATCAAGCCTGAACTTGCGTCCCGTAAATATTTCCCATTCTCTACCATAAGCATATGAATGAATGAAAGAATGAGTGATCCGTCCGTACATACAGAGTGTCTCTCCACATTCTTCATCAGCTGACTGTAGATCAGTCCATCAGATGGTAAATATCTTTCCGAAATGATGTCATCAGTAAATGAAAGGATTGATTTATTCCATTTATAATTTTTCTTTCCTAAACTCAGCATCAGATCTGCACCGACCAGGATTTTCTACAAATCATTTTACAAGAGAACTGATCAGGAGGCGGGGCTTTAGTACTCACTCATACAGTAATCTGATCCACTTCATAACCTGGTCCAGACCAGGTTAGTTGTTCAGCCTAGGTTGCCATGGTGATTTAGCCCAGTAAGAAGTTAACCAGCGTTGTAGTATAGCACACATCGATTAAATTCAGGAAGTTGGCGCAATTAGAGGAAATCCAGCTTCGTAGTTCAATTTTCATCAACAACCAAAAACGCCGTTGCCGTGTAAAACGGACAAACAAAATGCTACAAAATGCTACGTTTCTACTTCAAAACGGTAAACAGGACCTAAAACTACTAAAGGTACAGTTAAAAATGCTGCATCTCGTCTGTGTTGCCATGTTGGTGGGTGGCTGTGATTGTCTGTAAATGGAAAGTCTCTCTCGGCAACTTCCCAACTTTGAGTTCAGCAGCAAATATCAGTGTGTGTGGGAGGGTCCGAGCATGTGTGTGTGTGTGTGGTAGTAGTACATACACACAAACGCTTAACTACGGTTGTGTGTGTGTGTGTGTGGTGTCAGACAGATGTTTGCTGCTGCTGCTGCTGCTGTAGATAGAGACTCAGGGACATGCTTGACATGCCTGAGACTGCCCTGTATGTCACCAGGAGAGGGAAAGGCAGAGCGAGTGGGAGGGAGAATACGTGTGTGAGTGAGTGTGTGTGTGTGTGTGAGAGTGTGTGTGTGCGTGAGAGTGTGCGTGAGAGGTGTGGTGTGAGTGTGTGTGTGTGTGTGTGTGTGTGTGTGTGTGTGTGTGTGTGTGTGGGGTGGGTGTGTGTGTGTGTTTGTGTGGTGGGGGTGTGGGTGTGGGTGGGTGTGTGTTTGGTGTGTGTGTGTGTGTGTGTGTGTGTGTGTGAGTGTGTGTGTGTGTGTGTGTGTGTGTGTGTGGCAGCTGGAGAGCAGAGCCAACCACGTCAGTGAGGGAGGAGAGAGAGACGAGGAGTGTGGGAATCGACGGGCAGAGAGAGACGAGAAGAGAAGAGGGATCTGTTCTCAGCGTCTTCACAGTGCTGCTCGGACGCACAAAAAACACACACTTTAACCCTCTGATACTGCACACACAGACACACACATATACACACACTTACACACACCCAGAGGGGAGTACAGGAGGAGCACAACACAGCACGACGGATGGGTAAGAGCTGGTTGTGTTGACTTGTGTGAGTTGTTGTGTGCTTTGGAGTTTGTGTACATTGTATGCACAGCTTGTTGCCATGAGGAATGTGTGTAGTGGTGTGTGTGTGTGTGTGTGTGGTGTGTGTGTGTGTGTGTGTGTGTGCAGCTCTGAGTAGTGACAGTGTTTATTGAATGGCTCTGAAGCATGGAGGAGGCTCCTCTACTGAATGGAGCAGATGGTGTGTGTGTGTGTGTGTGTGTGTGTGTGTTAGAGCTGGGCGATGTATCTTGATTCCAGATTTATCGAACTATCACTTTTGGCGATATAGAAAATGACAATATCGCATGGTGGGGTTGGGGTCAATTACATTTTTCAGTTCCAATTATGTTTTCAATTACCCATGTTCAATTACATTTCAGTCACTATTACAGTGACCAGTAGTTTTTTCAATCTACAATTAATTAATTAATTAATTCATTCATTCATTCATTACTTTTTTCCTCAGAATTGCAATTGCATTCCCAATTACTAAAGTTCAATTACGTTAACCACAATTCCTAAGTTTTTTAATATTTTTTATGTGGGCGTCTGAGCCTTTTTGTGTCAGTATACCTTTAGATTTATATTTTTAAATAGTAAAATGTGGGAAAGATTGATATGAAACATATTTTTAATAACTGTTAACTACATATGTGTAAAAACTGTACATAGAACTGTAACATGGTTCCTAAGTTTTGCGTTAATTATAGAAAAATACAAAATGTACAAATCGATAACAGAAAATGCAGAAAATTATGGAAAAATCAACAAAATTACACCAAGAACACAAAAAATAACAAAAAGACACATAATGACTAAAAACTGACAAAAAAATCAAAACTACCAAGACAAATAAAAAAGATGAAACCCTCTGTATTAATGCTCTGATTGGTCATTATTAGTAATCATCAGCTGCCCACCACACACACCCATCACCACTTCTATTTACTGAACTTAAACACATGCTTTAACCATTGGTTTGTTATCCACCTGAAGCCCCGCCCCTTTCTTCTCCCTCTATCCAATCACTGACCACAGTCCCAGTGGGTCGCCATGGCGCTGGTGAGCATCTGTATCAGCAGTGAGTCACTGGTGTCGACGTGTGAAATGAAACAAAGCAACAGTTTTAACAACTCTGTGGGCGCGTGTGTGCGTGTACGTGTGTGTGTGTGTGTGTGGTGTACGTGTGGTGTGTGGTGTGTGCGTGCATGTGTGTGTGTGTGTGTGTACGTGTGGTGGTGCGTGCGTACGTGTGGTGTACGTTGGTGTGTGTGTGTTGTGTGCGTGCGTGTGTGTGTGTGTGTGTGTGTGTGTACGTGGTGTGCGTGTGCGTACGGTGTGTGTGTGTGTGTGTGTGAGTGTGGTGTGTAGGAGGAATCTCCCTGGGGAATCCTGTTCTAAAAAATAACTCCCATCTGTGTGATCCCTAATCAGAACGAGATCGCTGGGAAATCTGTAGGATATTATTATTGTAATTATTATCATTATTATTAGTAGTAGCAGTATTATAGTTTTTATTGTTATTATGATGACGATTATTATTATTAATGATAATATGTTTGTTGTTGTTGTGAGTAGTCATAGTCATATAGTTATTATAATTATTGTTATTAATATCAATATTGTTATTAGGAGTAGTAGTAGTAATAGTAGTAGCAGTATTATAGTTTTTATATTATTATTATTAATAATGATAATGTTGTTGTGAGTAGTCATAGTCATATAGTTATTATTGTTATTAATATCAATATTGTTATTAGGAGTAGTAGTAGTAATAGTAGTAGCAGTATTATCGTTTTTATTATTATTATTTATTAATAATGATAATGTTGTTGTGGAGTAGTCTTAGTCATATAGTTATTAAAATTATTGTTATTAACTATCCAATATTCTTATTATTAGTAGTAGTAGTAGTAGTGGTATTCTTCTTCATTATATCTTATTAGTAGTAGTAGTGGTGGTATTATTATTATTATTATTATTCTTCTTTATGATGTTTTAGCGACTTTTGCCACATTTTAGCGTCATTGTTATAGGAAAAATTTCCGAAACCTTCAAATAAATTTTCTGTTGAAAGTTTCTCTTTAATTCATCCATTTAGAACGAATGGTTTTCACCTGTAATTTAAACTAATAGATTGTCTTTGCTGCTAAAATTTCAAATCTGTTGAATTATTGTCCACATTTTCACATAAATACAGATTTTTCTCTGATTATTTAAAGGCTTGGAGAAGAAACAAAAGTAAAAATGTGTTTTATAAGTGTCATGAAATCTTATTGACTGTGTTTTTCCATTTGATTTTTAATTTTTTTTTAAAATAGGGATAATTTTTTTGGGTTCATCAGGAGGTGTCCAAACTCGAGGCCTGTGGACCAAATTGGGGCCGTAGTGTAAACTTCCAGTGTAAAAAAAGTTCTTTTATAACAAAAATGTCACTGATTAGTTTTTTGACCAGTTGGTGACTGAATCACTTCCTGTTCATGACTTTCTTTTACCAGATGAGAACATTCAAACACTGGTTAACACGCTTTATAACACCAATCTGAGTATTTATATTTAGACATTAGTTTGTGTGCTTTGTTGTAAATGTCATACTAACGTAGAAACGTACTGTACTCATACTAACTAAGCATGTGGTGCGTTCACGTTAGACAGTATGAGTGAGTGAGTTATGTGAGAAACACCAGGATGTACGATGGGCAATATAGTCATATTCAAAACCGTCCCATGAGTGCATTGTGTTCGGAATGTAAAATGGTCCTGGGACCGGCTTCAAAGTAAAAGTCAAACATCCTCTTTTCAAATAAAGCATTTTCTTCATGTTTTCCATTAGTTTTAACTCTTTTGTAAATAGGGCTCTTGTTTGAAGTTAACAGGAAGGTTGATCATTGAAATGTGTTTCCATGAGTTTTATGGATAAAATGAGCACATGTTGATATTCTACTTGGTCACTTTCTCACTTCAAATGTTTTCAGAACTTTCAAAAGTGGAGAATCTACAGAGATAGTTTGTCTTTTTTGTCGTTGTAGGTTCCAAATGCATCTTGGGAACTTGGAAGTTTACTTCAGTGGGAACGCCAATCATACTTATAGTATATAGTAGACAGTATACACTCATTGAGTTGTTAGTGTTACAACACAGCTGCCTGGCCCTTGAGCTTTGCTGTGCAGCAACTATAATTTTACCACACAGGCATAGTGATAGTAATTGTCGATAAGTTTTGTCTAACATTTGTAAAGAAGCTAAAGAAAAACCAAGAAATCTAGAGATAATTTGAGGATTGAAGCTAAAACCTAACTTTATAAAGTGCTATGAGTTCTATTCAGACTTTAGTCAAGTATCAACAATAAAGATGTAGTTTGTTTGTACCAGGTGAAGCCCCGCCCTCTCCACCGGCTGCTGTACATACTATATATAGCCCTGTTTGTCAAGGCTCTGGTTGGTGTAAACACAGATTGAGCTTCAGGTCATCACAGCGTCACATTGACATGTGGTGACACTAAATAAAAGTGTCCTTCCAACACTTTTTAACTCACCCTTGGATTGTGATGTGACCAGGAAGGAAGTGGATGATAATGTTGGTTATAAACTCTATAAGCTTTAAACATGTCTCACCTGTACAGAGAAATAGATCAGGATTATACATATAAAGAGTTCAAAAGTGTTACTATGAGTGATTTTATTTTCTATGGAAGGAAAGTGTTTTATACACTCGAGCTTCAGTTTACACAGGTTATCAGTAACTGGAACGTTTTTATTACGTTGTGTGTGATTGTTCTGGTTCTAGAGGCTCTGAGTCACACTGAGAATGAGAACGTACCTGTTAGATCATCATCACATGTTGATTAGGTGTAGATTTAATTCATGCAGAATCTAAACGTCTGCTTTGACGAAGCATCTGAATGCAACTTTTGGCAAAAACTTCCTCCTGGGAATCACTAGACTGTGATCATGACTCTTCTCTCTTCTTCTTCTTCTTCTTCTTCTTCTTCTTCTTCTTCTTCTTCTTCTT
The DNA here is from genome assembly GCF_900634775.1 of Gouania willdenowi. NCBI lineage: Eukaryota > Metazoa > Chordata > Actinopteri > Blenniiformes > Gobiesocidae > Gouania > Gouania willdenowi. The sequence continues at coordinate 3,075,917 of NC_041064.1, forward strand.
CGCTTCTTCTCTTCTTCTTCTTCTTCTTCTTCTTCTTCTTCTTCTTCTTCTTCGTTCTTTCGTCTTCGTCTTCGCTTCGTCTCGTCTTCGTCTTCGTCTTCTTCGTATTCTTTTTCTTCTTTGTGTTTTTTTTCTTCTTCGTATTCTTTTCTACTTCTTTGTATTCTTTTTTTTCTTCTTCGTCTTCTTCTTCTTCTTCTGTGTTCTTTTTCTTCTTCTTTGTATTCTTCTTCTTCTTCTTCTTCTTTGTATTCTTTTTCTTCGTCTTCTTCTTGTTCTTTTCTTCTCTTCGTATTCTTTTTCTTCTTCGTATTCTTTTCTTCTTCGTATTCTTCTTCTTCTTTCTATTCTTCTTTCTTCTTTTTTTGTTCTTGTTTTTGTTCCGTATTCTTGTTGTTCTTCTTGTTCTTCTTTTTTATTTCTTTCATATTCTTTTTCTTCTTCTTCTTCTTCCGTATAGGTTCTTCTTCCTATTGTTGTTGTTCATTGTTCATCTTCCGTCGTCTTCTTTTTTATTTCTTCGTATTCTTCGTACACTTTTGCCGCTTTTTCTTCTATGTATTTTCTCTCTTCTTCGTAATCTTCCTATTCTTCTTTGTCTTCTTAAACTCATTTTTGGGAAAACAAAACTTCCATTGTGGGTTCTCTCTTTAGGCAGGCCTTCGGGGCCCTTGGGGTCTCATCTCTTTGGGAGCGGGCTTTTAGAGACACTCTGCCAAGTTCTAATCAGTGAAATTGTTATTGCATTTGTGCCGCTTACCTGCGTCCATAGATCTATAGGAGGAATATACGGTGGGAGGAGGCGTTAATTGAGGCTTCATGCATGCTTGTCACAGTGAGGCCTAAAATAGCCCGGGCCAGGGGTCCCAATGCTCTGAAAGAGCCCACAGTGTGTGAAAGCAAGAAAAGGTTGTGTTGGTGTTTATAACCTGGTGTGTGTGTGTGTGTGTGTGTGTGTAACTGTCGACAGGGCATGTTTGTGGACATACATGGTGTGGCGAGTCCAAAGGTCTTCACGGAGTCAACGGGAATGTTTTTTGTTTGGATGTCAACAATTCAGAGTGGAACCAACAACCTCACGGCATTTTATAATGAGGCGCTCAGTCTGCTGGCTCTTAATGTGGAGGCGTCGTCTCACACACACACACACACACAGCACACACACACACACCACACACACACACAGACACACACACAGCAACACACACACACACACACACACAGCAGTTTATATCCGCTATTGGCCACACCCTGTCCTGCCCCACAACACTGTCCCATTGGGGGGGTGTCCAGTTTTCCTCTCACTGTAAAACCTGCCCCATACCAAACAAATCATTGGCTCTCTCAGCGACTCCATCACCAGCTTATTGGTCACTGGAGGCGGCCGGCGGGCACCTGTGATTGGCCGGGGAGCCGCTGCACACCATGATTTTTAGGATATTGATCCCCCTCAGAGGGTCTGAGAGATGCTAAGCACTTTCTCCACGGGGCAAACATTGATCAGCGCAGGTTTATTTCAGTGGCAAGCAGTTAATCTGATTTACAACTTCTTATTTTCTTCTTCTTTTGATAAACCCTCTAACAAATCCCAACAAGACCCTCTGGCGGGGTCAAGCCCCTTTATGCTTCCGTGACTCTCACTCACAGGTTTAAATGTTGTAAAGAAGTGAATGAAATCACACATTCTTACTCTGTTCCGTATTTCGATAAGAAGCTAAAACTGTTAGCCAACTCACATTCAGAACACAAGACCCACAAGCGACCACACACCAGGCTAGTTATGTGTCAAAAGAGGGAAAAGTCGAGCAACATCTACAAAACTCGGGTCTTTTTTCTACTGCTGTGAGTCACAAAATACACACGATAACTACATGAAACTACAGGCTGAGCTGAATTCCACTCATAATAACAGGTCGGGGTATGTTACCAAAACAAAACGCCACAAAATCAGAAAATACACAACGGAAAAAAGTCAGCAATGGACGATAAAATTTGGTCTGTCCTTTGTTGCTTCTTATCAAAAGTTGCTCCAATGTGCATAAATCTCCATATTTTGATAAATCCAAATTTTGCCATCAGATAAATACGACCATCACTCACATCTGAGCACTTCTCAGTAGAGAAATCCGTCCAATGAGGCGCATAGCAGTTGTGCGTAAAATGACTGGTCCCTCCTTTATCCAGCTCTAATTGGCCAGAGCTAAAGCCACTCCCATAGTGTTTGATATCAGCAATTTCTACAGGTTCTGAGCTATAAAACACTCCATCAAACATTCTGATTGGTCAAAGCATTGCTGAATAACACCCATATGTCACGGCATCAAAGAGTGGAACCAAAAATATCATTACGCATGATAAAAATGGATATGTGTTTATTTCACACCAAAATGCATCATATAGTGATCAAACAAAAGACTAATCATGTGTGGAATCAATTTGACTGATATATTACAGTTACAAACTTATTCCCAAACTTGTGGAAAACTTTGGCACAGTTGTGGCAAAGTGGTCTTTTGCCTAAAAACGTATTTTTTAGCCTAATGTTTATTATCATCACCAAACTTGTTGCAGTAGATATCCATACAATAGTTCAATTATTTCTGCATTTATAGCCTTCCCTATTGAGAATTGGCTTTATATTGATGTAAATCTCTCTTTAAACATGATTATTGTCACTCAGTATCATATACAGTATTTCCAAAATTTCACATCATCTGTAATTACTAAGGGTCCTACTTCAGTCTAAAAAAAAAAAAGCCATGTAGGTCATGTAGAAGCTTTAAAAAATGTTATTTGTTATGGGTACGTGATTTTCAGAGAAGAGACTGGGGGTTTACAGGTTTATCAAGCGTACATCTCGTTCTATCACAGAGAGACTTTAAAACTGAACCATTATCCAGGGTGTCAGAGTTGGCTCAGTGTGTTTGTGTGTTCTTCGGTGTTATGAACAATATGGCTCCAGTTTGTTTGTCCATTTAATGAGTTCTTTTTTTTTTATTGCTTTTTACACTTCACTTTTCAGGAAAATAAGCCTTTTCTTCTACACTAGGATCAATAAAAACAGACAAAACAGTAAATCAGGAATTGTATCGGCACCAATTAATCAACATCAGTCAGGAGCCTGATCGATTAATCAGTTATAATCTAATATGTAACTGATGTATGAACCTCAGTTTTTCCACTTATGGAGCCAATAAATCATTGTTAAAAAATAAATAGCCTAATTACCAACATTCCCACACTGTCTTTTTTTTTCTTATAACCTAATTTTTTTTACATCTGTTTCCTTTACTGCCACGTTTTACCAAAAATGACCTGGCCCCGACCTTTGCTGGGCAGCCGCTATAATTGTTCTGTGATTTCAAACTCATTCTTTTGTGTTTTTCAGTGGATGTTAGCACAGCAGCGCTGCCCCCGCAGGTGCCCCCCACCTCCACAGCCATCCTTCCCATGGACCTGCGCATCGTGGACCACCCCCACATCCACCACCACCACCACAGCAGCCTGCGTTCAGCCTGGGCCCCCAGCCCCACCCCTCAGCGGCCCCAGCCACAGCCTGTCCCACGTCGTCAGAGCCAGGCCGTCGGCCCGTCATCAGTGAGTGCTGCCTCCAGGTGTGTGCGCCTCCACTGAGGCCCCCGTGTCACTGAGTGTGGTTTATAAATGTGTTATACAGACTCCCAGGAGCAGCACCTGCAGCAGGAGCTGGTTTCTCTCAAACACAAGCAGCTTCAGAGGCAGCGGCTCATCGCTGAGTTCCAGCGACAACATGAACAACTGTCCAGGCAGCACGAGGTGCAGCTGCAGGACCACATCAAGGTGAGTTAGTGCGTCGCTGGCAGGGGTGGACTGGCATCATACTGGGCATCGTCCCGGTGGGCCGTTGTCCCAAAGTGGGCCAGTTTTTTTTTTAAGAGTGAGTGGAGGCAGACATGGTAACAGGTGGCCAAAAAATGGCTCAAAAGTGGCAAAAATGTGACGAGAAAAGAGTGAAAAATGACTAAAATGGGCCAAAAGCAGTCGAGTGGCCAAAAAATGGGCAAACTAAGAGGAACCAGGTGGTATTTAATGGCAAAGAGTAGCTTTAATGAGCAAAATGTGGCAAACAATAGTGACAAGGGGCAAACGTGGTTCAAAAGAGGTAAAATGAAAGGAAAAAAGGAAACAAGTGGTATTTATTGGGCAAATGTTAGCTTTGAAATCAAGTGGCCAAGAAAGGACAAAAATTGGATAAAAGTGTAAAAATGAACTTGCAAAGATGGATAAAAAATAAAAAAAAGGGATATTTATTGGCAAAAGGAGCTAAAGTCTGAAAAAAATGTCATAACTGGCCAAAAAAATGATGGTTTCCTCCTTTTAATGTTTTTTGGAGGAATAATATTTAGAATTAAGAGATAAAGAGCCACATGTTGAGAATCACTGACCTAATAACAGCTTCTACGTGGTGTCTGGATAGAAAATGCCAGGGCTGAATATTTGTCCCAGTCCACTGCTGATCTCTGGTGTCCTCTCTTGTCATTGGTGGGGTGGGGTGAGGGTGGGGGGTTGTATGGGGGGCACACATGTCTTCCTTGGATACAGCCGCTACAGGACTCACACTCAGCAGAAAAAGCAGCGTGTGAAGGACGAGAGGAAACGAGTGCATGTGGACGTCTGAGGCTGTGTAATTTGATCTGGTGGCAGTTTTTTTTTTTTTTTTTTGGGCTGCTTCTTATCGCCATGGCAACCACGACTTTAGAAAACTTTGTGCATGAGTGTGTTGATGATTGTGTGAGTGCAAAAAAAGCATCTTCTATTGTCATTGTAGCCCTTAATTAAACCGAGAGTCGTCACGTTTACATGAAAACTACAAAGTCTTTAATCAGTCAGTGGTAAATATCCAGCATGCACTGGAGTAAATCTGAGCTCACATTGTGTTCTGCAACAAGACCAATCCCAGCGTAGAAATGATCAGGTGTTGATAAATGCGGCGGCTGAATTCGATCGTCGTTAACTTGTCACGCCCTTAAGTCTTCCTGGTTCAGAGGCCCCACTCACTGAGGTCAAACACACACTGGCAAGAAAAGAAAGAAAATCCTCTCATCTGAGGTGTAGCAAAACAAAGCTATAGTTTAGCAGCATTCCTGTGTTTGTCCCTGTGGGGCCACCGTATAAAGGAGCTCATAGTTGACGTCTGCCCCCCTGTGTGCGCTGCGTATAACTTCACAGCAGAGATCCTGGAGACACACACGGAAATACAGCGTTTATGTCAGCATCAGTTGTCCGCACGCTTTAGACAATAAAATCACATTAAACGAAATTAAACCCTTAAAAAAACCTTAAAATGACTAAATGTTGTCCCTTGACTCTGTTTACAGTATTAAGACAATTTCACCTATTCTTTATTTTTTTCTCACATTTTGCCGCTGCTCCACTAATCCACTCAGATTATCTACATAAGATCTGATCATAGCGTACGAAAACGTGACGATTGATAAATACAGAAGCTTTCGTGAATATTGCCGTGCGCACGTCGTGCGCTCAGATCGGTTGATAAATGAGGACCATGTCCTACTCTCCCACAGCACCAACAGGATCTACTGGCCATCAAACACCAACAGGAGCTGCTGGAGCATCACAGGAAGATGGAGCAGCAGCGACATGAGGAGCAGCTGGAGAAGCAGCAGCGAGAACACAAACTACAGCAGCTCAAACATAAGGAGAGAGGACAAGAAAGTGAGTAAAAGATATTAAAAAAAACACAATGAAGTTTATTATTATTTGCACCATAGTATATAGTCATTTTAAACATATTAACCCTTGTTTTAATCAGAAATAAAATTGGTTAAAAGTGACCAAAACTGGTGGAAAAGGTGGTGATTTGAAAAAACACAGAAATTGGTTAAAAGTTGCAAATTAGAGTGGGGAAAAACAGACATAAAAAGTGGTAAAAAGGGTTCAAAGTGTCTATATAGGCTCAAAAATGTCTGATAAAAGTAGCAACAATTAGTTTAAACTGGGAAAAAATGGGCATGACAAATTGGGAATGTGATTAAATTGCCAAAAAATAAGCATGAAATATGGTGAAAAGAGGTTAAAAGTGACAATATTGAGTCAACATATGTGACATTAGGTGTAAAAGTGGTGGAAAGGGTTTATAAGTGTTGAAAATGCCTTGAAAGTAGAAAAAATATGTAGAAAAGGCATTGAAATTTGATGAAGTGTCAGAAATGGGAATAATGTAGCAAAAATACATTTAAAGGAGAAAAAATGTGGCAAGAAAAAGTGATGAAAACAGGTTAAAATCTGGCTAGTTTGGTTTTGTTGCAGAAAAAGGGTAAAAATGAGCAAAAATGGGCTCAAGTTGTACAAAAAAGATTCTTAGTTTCTTATAGGCATCTGGCGACACCCTCCCAGTGTCTTTGAGCCCAAATGGGGTCCTGACCACAAGGTTGAGAACTACTACAGCTCAGTGTGTATATTTTCTATATCAGATGTATTTATCGCTTTCTTTAGTGCTTTAAAAAGGCTCTGACGTCTGTGGAAAATCAACGTGTCTCTAAACAAGTAAAGCTTTTGTTTCGTCCTGCGTCAAATCTCATAAAAGCCCATTATTAGCCTCGCGTTTGCTCCTTCCTGCTCCACGTAGCAGCCGTTAGCACCAAACCCTGATATTTTCCCTGTTTTTTCCTCTTTGTGTTCAGTGTTGTCTCTGTGTTCTCCCCTGATCATTTGTTGTTAGCTGTGAAAAGCTGCTGGTAATTGAGCCGAGACCTGGAGGCCAGAGGAAGTCATGACGTGCGTCTTTAACACGTGTTTCACCATCGTGGGATTTTAATGAAACTGATGCAATAAAACGCACAAAATTAGCATTATGAGAGTTAGAATAATGACCAATCTGAGCATTAATACAGGAAACAACAGAGTCTGTTTTCTAACTTGAATTTGTGTGTTTTTTGCACTCATTTGCTTAATTTTGCGATCATTTTGTATATTTTTATGTATTTATTTGTGTATTTTTTGGGGATTTGGGGTGTTTTAGTAATTTTGTCAATTTTTGTTGTCATTTTGTGTATTTTATGTTATTTATTTATTTCATATTGTGTGTTTTTTTGGAGTCATTTGGGTAATTTTGCGATTGTTCTGCATATTTTTCTGTAATTATTTGTGTATTTCTTCATTTTGTTGTTCTTTTGTTGTTGTTGTGTTTGTTTTAGTAATTTTGTTCATTTTTGTTGTCATTTAAGAATTTATGTTCTCATTTTGTGTCTTTACCGTCATTTTTGTTTTTGTTTTGTGTTTTTGGAGTTATTATCTTGTCATTTTGTTTTTATTTTGTCTATTTTCTGTCATTTTTGTTCGTCTTTGTTTCATATTGTGTGTTTTTTGGAGTCTTTATTTTGCTGTTTTGTTGTTGTTATGTATTCTGTCATTTATTTTTATTTTTATTTTTGTTTTGTGTGTTTTTAGAGTCTTTATTTTGTCGTTTTGTTCTCTATCTACGTTAATGTTGCATGTTGGACGTCAGGCACAGAGTGATGAGTGTTTATGGACAGTGGAGGAGTGGAGATGTTGCAACCTTTGTTAACTCTGTGTGTGTGTGTGTGTGTGTGTGTGTGGTGTGTGTGTGCGTGCGTGTGCGTGTGTGTGTGTAGGTGCAGTGGCGAGCACTGAGGTAAAGATGCTACTTCAGGAGTTTGTCCTGAACAAGAAAAAAGCGCTGGCTCAGCGAAACCTAAACCACTGTCTGACCAGTGACCCACGCTACTGGTACGGGTGAGTGTCTCACGCTCTTTACTCTGAGACAAATGTAAAGATGAACGGATGAAAAACATCACTGATTCACAGAGGAAGTCTTTTTAATAATAATAAACTGTAGGAATATCCTCTCATTAATGTGGTTATTGATGAGGAAAGAAGTCCCTGATGGACGTGGTTCTGCAGACACGGTGAAGGCGTCCTGCTCTTCATGTGCTTCTGTGTGTGTGCGTGTGTGTGTGCGTGTGCACGAGGTTTCAAACAAACTCCAGAGAAACGCTGTGAGCTGTGATGATTCCTCTCAGTCTGGTGGTTAGTGAGTGACAGACGGGTTTGTGTTTTAAATATTTGAAAATGCTCTTTGAATGTAATCATCAAACTCTCCAAAGGATGAGAGAGCAGCAGCAGTTTTTATATTTCCACTCATCACCTCCTCTTCTTCATGCTCATCTTCAGACACGGGGACACTTTTATCACCTATTTCCTCTCACTTTTATGCTGTTATCTGTGTTTTTCTGTCATTTTCTACGGTTCTTTAGTCCTTTTGTGTAATTTCCTGTAATTTTGTGTGATTTTTTTTTCTATTCTTGTTGTCCTGTGTGTTTTTGTTGCCCTTTTGTGTATTTTTACTATTTTTTGTATCTGTCTGTCTCTTGTGCATGCTGTCTGCTTGTGTACTTTTGTTGTTTTTTTGCGTATTTTTCTACTTTTGTGTAGTATTGTTGTCGTCTTATGTATTTTTCTTTAATTTTGTTGTAACTGTGTATTTTTGTCGTCTTTTGTGTATTTTCCTGTAGTCCTCTGGTGTTTTGTTCTCCATTTGTGTATTTTCCTTTAATTTAGTTGTAATTTTGTGTATTTTTGTTGTCTTTCGTGTATTATCATGTAGTTCAGAGGGGCATTCCATAAAGCGGGTTATGTTCACACTCTGAGTGTGTTCGGGCTCAAATGTGGGAAACTCTGAGTTTCCCATTCCTGAAGGCGAGGTATATTCTTCTTTGAGTCTGTTACCATGGTAACATAATTTGAATGAATCCACTTTTAAGGCTAGACATTACCTTTTTTTGGTCGTCCAGACGACTCTACACTACATTAAAAATCAATATAAAATATAAATGACGCAACATCAAGCAGCCGTCGCTGTCTTTATGACCATTGTAGTGGGAGGACCGTACAGTGTACACTTCCCCTATTAACTGAGGCCAAATGAAAGTGGAATACTGCTTGAATTCACCTTTTAAATTCTAATTACATTTTGAGTGAACTCATCCTTTAGAAACTCTGTAAGTTGATCATTTAAACCGTGAGTAGGAGTGGAGCTGTTTATGAGAAGTGCTGTAAACGTACGACTATAGATAGATAAATAAATAAATACTTTATTGATCCCGAAGGAAATTGTGCAGCAGTCTGTTGCTCACATTCACACAAACAGAGCAGGATCTACAGAATTTAAGAAGTTAAAGACACATAAAAAAGCAATAAATACATAAAGATCCAAGAAAAGTTAAGGTTAAGTGAGCACGTCAGAGAGAGCAGTCTGGAGCTCACGGTGCTTCTCTGTCGGGAGAACCGAGTTAAGGGGGTGGTTCTGATTGGACAGGATCGCCCTGATCTTGGAGAGCGTCCTCTGCTCCACCACCTTCTCCACTGAATCCAGGCCCAGTCCAACCACCAAAGAAGTGATCAGCCCTCTCAGTGCAGCAGCCCTCCCAGCGATGTTGCCCCGCCTCCTCAGACACATTTTACTCATATTATTAAACGATCGTCACGTCACTGGCGCGATGAAGTGATTGAGCGACCAAAAAGCATGACTAATCACGGGCGATTTAAGCGACTATAGTCTCTGAAGTAGTGTTCTGTGTGAAGTCCTTTAGAACAGGCTCATATTCCACAAAACATCGGCTTATTTCACCCATTAGGATGAAATAAATCACTCTCTTCCGGGTGGTTACCATGGTAGCTCGTGTAATCTTTGCTCCATTGGTGATGGCTTTTTGTTGCGCTCGTGCACCTAAGTAACCCAAGGTTTACATACTCAGGGTTGATTGATTGATTCACTTTAATGGAATGACTCAGACTCTATGGATAGACTCAGAGTTTGTTAAACCTCATTTCTGGAACACACCTTTGTTGTCCTTCTGTGTGTTTTGTTGTCCTTTTGTGTAGTATTGTTGTGTTTTTATGTATTTTTCTTTAATTATGTTCTATTTTTGTTTGTTTCTGTTGCCTTTTGTGTATTCTTTGTGTATTTTTGTGTAGTATCGTTGTCGTTTTGTATGTTTTTCTTTAATTATCCTGTAATTATGTGTTTTTGTTGTCTTTTTATTCACTTTTCTTTAATTATCTTGTAATTTTGTGCATTTCCGTGTAGTTTTGTTGTCCTGAGTAGTTTTGCCTTCTTTTTGTTTTTGTATTTGTCTTTCTCTTGTGTATGTCGTCTGCTTGCCTGTATTGTTGTCTTTTGTGTGTTTTTGTTGTATTATCCTCGTGTATTTTCTGTAATTTGGAATGTTTTTTTGTCATTTCATTAAGTTCTAATGTTGTTCTTTGTATTTTTTTCTGTATTTGTGTGTTTCGGGGCAGCACAACATTAGTCCAGGGGGCCGCGTTTGGCCCCCGGGCCTCCAGTTGACCACACTGCTCTACCTGTTGGCCCATAAACTCTCTCCATCCTTTCTTTATCTCCTTCACCTCTCCTCTCCTCTCATTGGATTAAAAGCTCTCTCATCTTTTAGCCGTATTCTCAGCCTGTTCTTTTTTACCCACAATGCCGTGCGGTCCACGATTGGCAGCTGTTACTGACCTTGGAGAGGAAAATAAAAGCTTCTCTGCTCTGTGTGTTTGGACAGTCATGTTGATCTCGTACTTTCTGTGCGTACGTGAATACAATATGTAATCGACTAGAGTTAAATATCATTATGTTTGAATAACTGAAGCTTTTTTTTTTTTTTTACCTGATTTTTAGAAAAACTCAGCACGGTTCTTTGGACCAGAGTTTACCTCCTCAAAGTGCTCTGTCAGCGTTTAACCATCCTATGCTGGGCACGTACGACTCCAAGGACGACTTCCCTCTGAGAAAAACAGGTGAACAACAACAACACACAATCAATCAATATTTATTCATAAACTGATAAACAACGACACACACAGTTTTACTTTCTGATGTTTCTCCACTTCACTGGGAGCTGATCTCATCTTTTCATTCTTTAGAAACAGCTTTTAAAGCTGCAGGAGGCACTTTTAATCTCCACTGTAAACGCTCTCTTAGTGACGTTGTTGGAAAACCTTCCAGCATTGCATTGTGGGATGTGGAATCCTGTCGACGGATGCATTGAAGTGTTTTTAGATTTATTGTGTTTATCACTGAAAACTCTGACAAAGTGACTTTCCTTTTTAGGAGTCATTTGGGTAATTTTGTGATTGTTTTGTATATTTTTCTGTATTTATTTGTGTATTTGTCTGTGTTTATTTGTGTATTTGTCTGTATTTATTTGTGTATTTGTCTGTATTTATTTGTGTATTTGTCTGTGTTTATTTGTGTATTTGTCTGTATTTATTTGTGATTTTTTCTGTGTTTATTTGTGTATTTTTCTGTGTTTATTTGTGTATTTTTCTGTGTTTATTTGTGTATTTCTGCTGTCATTTTGTAGGTTGTATTTTAGTCATTTTATGGGTTTTTGTTGTGGTTTTGTGGTTATTTTTCTCTATATTTCTTGTATTTCTTGTCATTTTGTGGATTTTTATTTTGTTGTTTTTGTAATTTAATCCATTTTGTTGTCATTTATGAATTTTTGTTGTTATTTTGTGTATTTTCTGTCATTTTTGTTCTCGTTTTGTGTTTTGGGTAATTTTGTGATGATTTTGTATGTTTTTCTGTATTTATTTGTGTATTTTCAATGTCATTTTGTGGGTTTTTGTTGTTGTTTTGTGGGTTTTAATCATTTTGTTCATTTATGTTGTCATTTTGTGTATTTTCTGTAATTTTTTTCTTCTTGTTTTGTGCGTTTTTTAATTGATGTTACCGTTTTGTTGTCACTTTGTGTATTTTTTTGGCCCGCGAGCCACATGTTTCTCCAGTCTGATAAAGGAGAAGTTTCTCCATCTTGGCTCCAGTTCCAACTGAGATGTTTGATGGTGTGATTCATATATAATATGTAGCTCTGTGTGTGATTGGAATGTGAAGTGAAGCTTCTCCAAGGTTATAAAAAAATGAGCTGAGGGATTCCTGACTACACACAGTTACACACAGTTGTCTAGTGTGTGAATAATAATCAGTGTGTTGACAGGAAGTGAGCGACAGTGACGTTGGTCACACACATTATTGATGACGGCGATGGTGGAACGTGACGTGTTCTGGAAGGATTTTAGTGTGTGGAACAGTGTGTTATATACAGTGTGTCTTTGTGCGACTGTGTGTGTGAGTCTTTGTGGTCATCGGACACAGAGGAACACTTTAATATTTGAATAGTGAGAAAGGAAGTGTGTGTGTGTGTGTGTGTGTGCGCTCATGAGAGCAGCGGATTCCTCACGCTGACTCGCTTTTGTTCCTCAATGTTACACACACACACACACACACACAAACACAAACGTTCCCATACTATAATGGAAATTCACATTTTTGGATTCTTACTTAAAGGGGACATATCATGCTAAATCCACTTTTTTAGCCCTTAAATGCATTTTGTTGTATATTTAGATTGTTTAGAAATATAGAAAAGTTCAAATTAGTCTCTTCAGGTGCTCCGTAGATATCTTTATATTCTGTTTTGGTCATTTTTTTCAATCTGTTTCGATTTTTCTATTCTCTATTACGTTTTTTGAACTATTACATCACAGTATTTGCAGCGGAACTGCCAAATTAGTACATCAACTCCAGGCCCAACACTTAGAGCAATCCGCCATTTTTATTTTGTAGTCCAAGCTCAAGGATGCTGAAGTTACGAGAGGATAAGTCAATATGTTTGGTTGTTGGATGTAGTAACCCACACGCTTCATTACAACGTCTCCCAGCATCAGAACCTTTTCAAAGTGTCTGGTTGAGTTTTATTTTTTATAGAAATGTACCACATCTGTGGGTAAGGTCATTTTTGTGTGTGTGAAGCACTTCAAGGATGACTGCTTCATCAACCTCCACCAGTATAAAGAAGGATTTACAGAAAGACTTTGTCTGATTGAGGGTTCAATTCCTTCTATCTTTGGAGACGATGAACAGAGCACTTCGGTAAGCTGTACATAACGCTAAAAAGTGTGATGATAAGACGTCCCTGTCATTGTTTTGTTAGCATTAGCAGTTGCACCGTCTTCATATGTTAGCGCTGTGTGCTCGTTTTAGATCCTTGATGATATGGCCTACGTGATTTAATTTAAGTCTAAAGTTTTCATTAGTCATTTCATTTTGACGTTTTTGTCTTTGAAAAGACTGTATTAAAATGCATTTTGCGACGTTAGCTTGGCGCTAGCGTTAGCTCGGTGCTTGTGTTAGCTCACTTGTTAGGGTTCTGCAGGTTCATCAGCTTCATTTTCATCTCGCTCCACTGGGTCAGACTCTGGCTGGAACATGTAAGGCTGGATGGACAAGTCTAACGTTGTTGACATTGTGTAAATAACCTCTGAATAACCTCTGAATAAAAAGTTTATGCGCCGCTACATAGCTGTATCTCTTCTATCAAACTACAAAAATGGCAGAGCAGGGTGGAGTTGAACTGAGTGTCACCTGAAGAGGGGGCGGAGTATGAAGTGTCTCATTTACATTTAAAGAGACAGCACCAAAACGAGTTGCTCTCAGTAGCACATCAGAAAAGGGGTAGAAAAGGGGTGGAGCTATAATAATGAGGAATTCAGACCCAAGCATTGCAGTTCAGCTTTATATAGACCACAACTGTATGATTTATGTAAAAAGGAAGGATTTAAAACCATGATATGTCCCCTCTAAAAGAAAAAACAGCACTTTTCAGTTTTTTTTATTTATTTATTTATTTATTTTAATTCTGTGCACAAAACAGAAACACATCCACTCATTTAATCGTCTCATTTCAGCTCATTTAAAGGTTTAGTCTAAAGGACAGACACACAAAGTTCACCGATTTCTAAAATAAGATCCTTGTGTCTTAGTTGTAAAAAAAGACAGAAAAGTCAGAATTCTGAGACATTAAACTCAGAATAAAGTCAGAAATGAAGGAAAAAAGGTCAGAATTCTGAGATTAAAGTTGTAATTTTGAGTTTCAAGTCAGATTTCCAAGAATAAATTCAGAAGAATTCTAAGGAAAAAAGTCTGGATTCTGAGTTTCAAATAAAAAATCAGAGTTTCAAGTCAGAATTCTCTGATTAAAGTCAAAATTCTGAGAATAAATAATAAATAAAGAAGAAAAAAGTCTGCATTTTGACTTTAAAACTCTGACTTTAAACTCAGGAGTGAAACAAACATTATTGTTTGCACATTTTTTTCATTTTAAAGCCGATATAGAAACACTTTGTGCTTTGCTTTGCTCAGCCTTGAGTTCCATCACCGTCTGGTTAACGTGTGAGTGCACTTATCACTGTGAGGAGTGCTTTTTAGCATGTACCAGGAAATCAAACCAAGCACTCTTGACGCTGCGCTGTGATTTCTGCAGCAGCTCCTGATTTATATTTATATTTAAAGTTAAAATCAACTTTTTAATGTAGAATTTAAAAACGTGTGTTGTAGATGTGGTCACACGTGAGTAACGTCAGTAATGAGGACGTGTGTCCATCTGTGTGTGCTGAGGAAGTCCAGAGGAATGAGCGTGAAGGAGACGGAGAGAAAAACGTCAGCATCAGCATTAAAAGCAGGGAGGAAGTGTGCAGCGTGGGGGTTGGTGTGCATGTGACCAGTCAACAATAACAGTCCTGTTCACCTTTGGTCACATCTCCACGTTTTAGTCTAGATAACTATTCTTTAAGTTAGAACTGTTTTTATCAGATAAAGACTTAGTTTATGCCTCACAGATCAATTAATCAAAGATCATTTGATTTAAACAAGTGTAAATGCTTCAAAATGTGTTTTAATCTCCACAGTAAACACTGGGATTATTAGAATTGTGGGAAAAAATTTCCTGCATTGCATTGTGGGATGTGGAGTCCTGTAGACGGATGCATGGAAGTGTTTTTACTTCATTCTCACCAAGATTTATTGTGTTTTTCAAAGTGACTTTCCTTTTTTGCAATCATTTGGATAATTTTGCGATTGTTTTGTATATTTTTCTGTATTTATTTGTGTATTTCTTGTCATTGTGTGGATTTTTTTTGTTGTTTTCGTAATTTAGTCTATTTTTGTTGTCATTTTTAAAAAAATTTGTTCTCGTTTAGTTTTTTATTTTTTGTTATTTGGGTAATTTTGCGATGATTTGTCATATTTTCCTGTATTTATTGTGTATTTCCGGTGTCATTTTGTGGGTTTTAATAATTTTCTTCATTTATTTTGTCATTTACAAATTTTTGTTTATTTTCTGTGATTTTTATTCTCGTTTTGTCTGTTTTTGGATTGTTTATGTTGTCATTTTGTGTATTTTCTGTCATTTTTGTTTATTTTCTTCTTGTTTTGTGTGTTTTTTTCTTTAGTCATTTGGGTAATTGTTTAATTATTTGCATATTTACATTTTTCTTTATTCTTACTGTGATTTATTTTGTTTTTCCTCCATAGAAAGAGGACAGTGATTGGGTTGACTCCATTTTGGCCTGATTTATATATTTTTATGTAACAACAAACGAGAACATAATGACTCCAAAAGCGCACAAAAGGAGAACAAAGATGACAGAAAATCCACAAAATGACAACAATAATTCATAAGTTACAAAAAAATGAACAGAATTACTAAAACACACAAAACAAGAAAATATAAATCCACAAAATGACAGAAATGCACAAATAAATAAAGAAAAATAAACAAAATTATCAAAAAATTACTCAAAAAAATAAATAACACAAAATGATCACAAAATTACTCAAAAAAAATGTAAAAAAAAAACACAAAATAAGTCAGAAAACCTATTCTTTGTTGTTTCCTTTATTAATGCTCAGATGGATTATTATTCTAACTGTCATTATGATCATTTATTGTGTTTTTTCTCCAGAAAAGGAGACCAGTGGTTGGCTTGAATCCATTTTTCTTCTAGATTGTTCCCAGTATTCCCAGTGGTATCACCTCACTCCATCACACGTTACATTTCAGCGTTATTCTGATCTTTCAGTGTGAATGCCAAATGAAACATCCTCTGTTATTTTAGTGAAAACACCAGAGATGTGTGGATAACACAATAAGTGTTAAAATGGCTCTGAAATCCTGGGCTTGGTTTGTGGGTTTTATTGAAACTGTTTCCTGTTTGTTTGTGTTTCATCGTCAGCGTCCGAACCCAACCTGAAGCTTCGGTCGAGGCTAAAGCAGAAAGTGACGGAGCGTCGCAGCAGTCCTCTGCTCCGTAGGAAGGATGGAGCCATCACCACCGCGAAGAAACGTTCCTTAGACATCGCTGGTGAGAATTCACACTTTAACCCTTAAAAAGACTTCAATGACAAATGTGAGGGGATTACCTTTGAAATGTACAGTACGTACATTAGATCTGAATATATGAAATAATAAGGTTTTTATACGATGGTCGACATCCACCTATTTTTGTTGTTCTTTTGCATGTCAATTTGTGTGTTTTTGTATATTTTTCAGTGATTTTTCTATATTTTTGTTGTAATTTGTGCATTTCTCCATCAGTTTGTGTGTTTTCTGGAGTTATTCTGTTTATTATTATTTTTTTTATTTTTTTGTATTTGTCATTTCATGTCATTTGTGCTTTTACTTTGGAAACCGAACAATTTATTTGTTGTCCTCGTGTATTTTTATGTCAATTTGTGTTTTTTTGTTTTTGTTTTTTGCCAGATCAATGCACATTTATTTATTCTAATGAATCTATTATTCATTCATTATACATGACTTAAGGGTTTGGATTATTAATGTTTATTGGAGAACTTCATTAAGGTTGCAAAGGGGTGGAACATTTCCTGTAAATTTTTACGGGGACTTAAGCTCGGGAATTTTGGGAAGATTAAAAAATCTAAACTTTTCATGGGAATTATTTATTGTAAAAACTGGACATTTTGAGTAAACTAGTAATTCATGCATATTTTTGTAATTTTGTATGTTTTTTCAGTTAATTTTCTGTATATTTGTCATCCCTTTGTGTATTTTTTGTTGTCAATTTGTGTGTATTTTGGAGATATAATTTTTATTTTTGCATGTTTCTGTGCATTTATCATTTTTTGTGTTTTTGGAGTCATTTTTTTGGCATATTTTTGTCTGTTTTTTCAGCTAATTTTGTGTATTTCTGTTGTCTTTGAAATGATTGATTCTATGTTCTTCACAACTATATTTCACATCCCTGATAATCAAGTTGGAACATTTCTAGTTTATTCCCATTAAATATTATGTGTGTTTTTTTTTTTTTTTTTTGAATGAATGATAATATTCATATTTGAATTTGGTTCCGTGATCTAAAATTATTCCCAATTTGTGGTTAATTTCAATAAATAACTCCCATGAAAAGTTTATATTTTTGAATATTCCCCAAATTCCTAAACTTAAGTTCCAGTGGAAATTTACCAGAGATATTTAATACAGCAACTGTTTCTGATTCTATTGCAATAAAAGTTGAGAAATAAGGAATAAAAGCAGATTTGTGTGTGTGTTGTGTGTGTGTGTGTCAGACTCAGTGTGTAACAGCGCTCCAGGATCAGGTCCCAGTTCTCCCAACAACAGCTCCAGTAACATTCCCTATGAGAACGGGGTCAGCATGTCAAGCAGCCCAGCTGAGGTACACACACCCACCACCTATATATGTGTGTGTGTGTGTGTGTCAGCACTAAGTGTGTGTGTGTGTGTGTGTGTGTTTCCAGGCGTCTCTGCTCCACAGGTTGGCAGCACGTGAAGGTTCTCTGAGTCAGATGTCCCTCTACACGTCGCCCTCACTGCCAAACATCACCCTGGGTTTACCAGCTACGGGCTCTGCTAACACCGTGAGTTACACACATTAACACACGTTAACACACATTAGAGCATCACAGTAAGCAACACATAATTATGACAGTATCTGATCCAGGGCCTCATTTTCATCATTCTTGACAGGTTTGTGTGTTTTTGTTGTCATTTTGTATATTTTTCTATCAATTTTATATTTTTGTCCCATTTTGTCTGTTTTTGTGTTGTCATTTAACATAGTGTGTTTTTTTTTTGTCCTTTAACTGTATTTTTATGTCAATTTTTTTGTGTATTTTATCTGTTTTCCTTGTATTTATTTATCATTTTGTGTGTTTTTGTAGATGGTCATTTTTATGTAATTTACTGTAATTTCTTGCAATTTTTGTGTATTTATCATTTTGTGTGTTTTTGGAGATATTTTTACTAATTTTGTTGTTGTTTTGCATGTTTTTCCAGGTAATTTGTGTATTTTTCTTATCCTTTTTTTGTATTTTTTTGGTCATTTTTAAGGCAGTTTGTGTGTTTACCTTTGAGACTGAACCATTGTGTGTATACAGTATTTGTTGTCCTTTCGTGTGTTTTTTTTTGTCAATTTGTGTGATTTTTTTGAGGTCATTTATTATATTTGTCAGCTTTTGCTGTTATTTAATGGGGTTTTGGACTCATGTTTTTGTTTTGTCTATTTTTCAGTTATTGTCTTGTGTTTTTGTGTATTTCTCTGTCAATTTGTGTGTTTTTTTGTGCTTTTACTTTGGGTGCTGAACAATTGTGTGTTCATTTGTTGTCCTTATGTTTATTTTCATGTGTTTTTGTGTGTGTTTTGCTGTCATTTTGTGTATTTTTGCACTTTCTTATTGTATTTATGTCATGTTTTGGAAATTATTTGTGTTTACTGTTGGGAGCCAAACAAAGTTAGACCGAGGGCCGTATGCGGCCCCCGGGCCACCTATTGCTGATGTATGTATTTCTTTAAATGCTTGTGTTGAATATCTTTCTCTCTGTGGAGGTGGTGTCGGGACAACAGGATGGTGAGGGTCATCTGGCACTGCCCCCCTACAGCAGGTCATTCCTCTGGCCCCGCCCTTCCTACCCACCGCCCACCTGCCTTCATACTTGGCGTCTTCGTCACTGGACAGAGAGGGGAGTGGAACAGCTGGACATAAGCCCCTCCTCCAACACATGGTCCCTCCTGGAGCAGAGCCACAGCCCCATGGGTCAGTACCAAGACCAGCATTCACCTTTAAATTCATACAGAAAGTGTACATTTAGTCACATTTTCCCCGCAATAAGTCACAAATTTCAGTCCATGAAGATCTTCACTTAA
>NC_041064.1:3099960-3107460 GCF_900634775.1 Gouania willdenowi
AATCTGTTCAGGAGCCACTAATTCAGTGTTTTTCAACCTCGGGGTCGGGACCCAACGTGGCTGCTGAAAAATTAAAATAGAATTTCTTTTTATGAAATTATTTTTTCTAAACGACACTTTCTTAAACAATTATAATTATATACTTTTACTTTGTGAATCTAGTTTCAACTAAAATGCAATTAAATCAATCTGAACTCAAACATGATCAAAAACTAATTCTAGAAAACATTGTCTTTGGTGTCGCAGATATTCTTCATATCCAAATGGGGTCACGATCAAAAAAAAGGTTGGGAACTACTGCACTAAATAACGTTTATTACACTTATTTACAAAATGAGATTCTCAAAATGTGTTATCACTCATTCATTCCATCATTATAGATGTTTTTTAAATAGTTTTATTCCTACTGTTGACTGTGGATAAAATAGAAACAAATCTTCACAGATATTTGGACACTTTCAACAAAACCGCCTCCCTCATCGTTGCACGGTGTAAAAACATGCAGGACAGCGGCTATCGTGGACCAACCCCATCACCCAGTGTCACGGTCTGAGTTTACCTCGTACTGAGATCGATTATGAGCATGCCCCACTACTGGAAAGTTATTTTTCGCTAGTTCCGTGTGAGTTTTGCTACTTCAGCCGTGCTGAGATTGAAAATAAATTTCAAAGCTAATGTTATTTGACGAGTTCTGAATGGCAACAAAATAAACAGCTGCTCAATATACGAGGCAGGAGAGGTTCCCACGCCACAAAGAAAGGATCGACAGGTTCATCTTCTTCATGGTGAAGGGTCATTCGACTGATTTGATGTTTTAAAAATCTTTTTAAATCAGTCCATAATCTCTGTGCATGGCTAATCCTGCACGGGTACATCTCAGTACGGAGGTAAACTCAGGACCGTGGCACTGGATGATGAGGAAAGTGGCACGTTTTCCAGTTTCATGCATGAACCCACCCTCTCTTTCTACTTCTTTGTTTGTTTTAATGTCATCCACAATAAAAATGATACGTTTGCTTCAACTGAAGCACATGGGCAGGTTAAATAACCCTGAACAGGTTCATCTACTCTCACACGTGTAAGTATGTGAGTGTGTCTGCAGCGTTCATGGCCATGGAAAGTATTTCCTGTGTTAAAAGAAGTGGATTTAAAGGAAAAGAGGAGGAGGAGGAAAATAGGCTGAAGGAAAGAAGGAGAAGTGGTGGGAGTGGACGAGTGTTTTCAGTTTGTTTGGAGAAGAGGGACTGGGATGAGGCAAGAGCGTCTCTCTGACGTCAATGGACTGTTCCCTGGGCAATATGCCAGTGTGTGTGTGTGTGGTGTGTGTGTGGAGCAGAAAAAAAACAGTGATCCGCTCCAATCATGACCTGATCTTCAAGGTTGGGGTTTTTTTTGACGGCGGGGACGAAGACAGCTGCACCAACAGGATTATAGTCACCTCTGTGTGTGCGTGCATGCGTGTGCGTGTGTGTGTGTGTGCGTGCGCGTGTGTGCGTGGTGTGCATGCGTGCGTGTGTGCGTGCGTGTCCAGACTGAATGAACTTGGTCAGATAAAACGTTAGTTACTTCAAACAGAGTTCAAAGTACAGATTAAGTTTATCTCCTTGTTTGCTGAAGCTATGACGCTAATGTTAGCTTTGACGCTGATGCTAATGTTAGCTTTGTTTGAATCAACCCAAGGTCTTTTCTGTTGTTTTTGTACTGAAGGTATTTTAGGAATCATTAGCAATACTATTACTCACCAGGTGAGGTGAATTCTCATTTAAAATTTTTTGTGGCACCAAAGCAAACGCACAAAATTACTCCAAAAACATACAGTACATGTGAACAAAAATGCAAGAAAATCACACAAAACGACCAGCAAAAACACAAAGTTATGACAAAATGCATAAAATGAGAAAACACAAATTCACAGAAATACATAATAATACTAAGAAAAACATATATTGTGTCAACAAGAAAATGACAAAATGACAATGGAAGCAAAACAAAATACACAGATTTACAAGAAAAATACAACAACAAAATTATAAGAAAAACACACAAATTGACAGAAAAATATACACAATTAGAAACAGAAAACAGAAAAATGCACAAAATGACAAAAAACACACAAAAGGACAACAGAAAATACCCCAAATTACTCAAAAAACATACAAAATGTCAACAAAAATACAAGAAATGATAAAAAAATACACTGAAAACATGACAAAAATGGACAGATGACCACACAAAATGACAGGAATATGACAAAATACAACAGAAAACTCAAAATAAACTAAAAAAAAAAAACCATACAAAATGTCAACAAATAACAAAATATATCTGAAAAAAATACACAAAAATTGAACAATATACAAAAATTCACTCCACAGACACAAAACGACAACAAAAATACACCAAATAACTACAAGACACAAGCTCTGGGTCTTTCCTGTTTCGTGTACTGATGCTTGGATCGGCCAATGACTCTATTTGATCAGGTGCATGATCAGTAACAGTTTCCTCTCTCTGCTCTAGATCATGTCTAAGCTGGTGAGCTGTGTCTGCGGTGGCGGTGGGGGGGGCCCCCGGGGCCTCGGGGCCAGCAGGCAGCACCAGAGTCACCCTGAAGAGACGGAAGAGGAGCTCAGGGAGCACCAGGCGCTCTCCTCTTTCATCCTCACCATCATCGTTCTGCCTCAGAAACGGCGCTGCTGCGTGGACTCACCATTAAAGCAGGAGCCCCCCGACCCCCACGAGCAGGAGGACAGGGAGCAGAGGGAGAGACAGGTGGAGCAGGACTTCCTGTTCAAACAGGTGATGTGGAGGCAGCACGGTACCATGCTAATGCATTATGGGTTTAAAACCTTGAACTTCTTTCTCTGAGCGTGTGCGGTCAGATAAATTTAATCAGCCACTTCTCTTACTGTCGCCATGGCGCCCACAGGAAGAGGCAGATGCACCTATCACAGCACTGACTGGGTAGAAAGAGAGCAGGAAGATGAAAATAATGCTTTTTATTTACTTTCCAAGAAATTCTATGACTAAGCAGCATTTTTTAAAATTACATCCTGACAAAAATGCACAAAATGACTCAAAAAACAAACAAAATGTCAACAAAAATACATGAAAATGACACTTATTAAATACAATAAATAGAAGTAGTGCAGTGCACCTTGTAACTTTGTAATAAAGCGCATTTTAACATTTAACACATTAGCATTGTTATCGTCTTAGCGTTTCAGTTAGCAATGGAGTCTGAATAAGGTGTTCCCCTGCTTAGCTTTAGCTTCAAAATGTTATTGTAGCTGATTAGCTTAGCAACTTTGTTACACAAAACGACAAGCAAAAGTACAAATTTGTTACAAAAATGCACAAATTGAAAGAAAATTCCACAAAATAAGTAAAAAAATATACAAAATGTCAACAAAAATACAAGAAAAGAACATGAAAACGACAGGACAAGACTAATTGACAGCAAAATGCACAAAATGACAGAAAAACAGACAAAATACAAAGTGATTAATGCTAAACAATTTTCAAAAATTATTGAGTTTTCATATATTTTGACGTAATAATAGTTGAAAAAGGAATTGAGAAAGAAATGCAATGACGAGGCAGCATTATTTAGAATACGTTCAGATTTAAAAATGACTCTCTGCTGCCCTCTGCTGGTGTGTGTGTGTGTGTGTGTGTGTGTGTGTGTGCGTGTGTCTGTGTGTGTGTGTGTGTGTGTGTGAGTAGCAGGCTCTCCTATTAGAGCAGCAGCGTATCCACCAGCTGAGGAACTACCAGGCCTCTATGGAAGCCTCTGGACTGTCAGTCAGCCTCTCGGGGCACCGCCCCCTGTCCAGGGCCCAGTCCTCCCCGGCCTCAGCCTCCTTCCCACTGGGCGTCCAGGAGCCCCCCACCAAGCCTCGCTTCACCACAGGTTAGAGGACGGAGAACATGCAACTCACACCTTGTCTCTTACTGACGTTTACGCTGTTTGAACCTAAATAAGTTATGTGTGAAACACTGTCACTATTACCACTAGTTAGCATCATATGCTAATAAGCAAATGAAGGCTTTCCATTGGCTTTTGAAAATACTCCTGGATTTGCTTCTAATCCCTCCTCCTACTTCATTTGCATTAGCTCTACTAGTACAATATTAGTGTTTACTAGTACTAGTCGTACACTGAAAAACTCATTAGTAATACTAGTTTTAATCTAGTGCACTAGTTACAGCTAAATTAAACAAACAAAAGCCGATTAAAGAACAATGAGTTGACTTTACTTAATAAACACATTTATTTTGACTTAAATCAGTTACATTTAAAAAAGCATAAGTCATTCAAATCTAATTGATGGAAGTCAACATATATTAGTTTTTTTAGGACAGTAAGTAAACATATTTCTTTTAAGTAAAGTCAACTTTTTTATATTTTGTCATGAATTTGTTTTTACTCGCTCCTTCATTAGAATATTGTGCTTTACTAGTAGTATTAGTGATGCTCTTTTCTTCACTAGTAAAGTGTACCCGTGCACTGATAAGTGTGTGTGTGTGTGTGTGTGTGTGTGTGTGTGTGTGTGTGTGTGTGTGTGTGTGTGTGTGTGTGTGTGTTGTGTGTGTGTGTGTGTGTGTGCGCGCGCAGGTCTGGTGTACGACTCATTGATGCAGAAAACATCAGTGTGTGTGTGGAAACACCAGCAGTCACCCTGAGCACGCTGGACGTATTCAGAGCATCTGGTCCAGACTGCAGGAGACTGGCCTCAGGGCTCAGTGTGAGGTGAGAACACCATATATATATATATATACTAGACTATATATACTATATATATATATATATATTTATACAGACTGCAGGAGACTGGCCTCAGGGCTCAGTGTGAGGTGAGAACACCATATACAGTATATACTAGACTATATATATTTATACAGACTCAGGGCTCAGTGTGAGGTACGTCCACACAACCACAGACACTTCAAAAACATTTCTATGAAGCACTAATATTGATATGTATGTGGAAATATCTGTAGTACTATTTATTTTAATGCATTTTTTCATCATTATTCATGTCAGAATTTAAAACATACAAAGACATTTGTATATTTTTTTTGCAGTTTTGTGCATTTTTGATGCCATGTTGTGTATTTTTCTGTATTTTTCCATCATTTTTTAATCAGTTCTGTTTTGCAAGTGCTTTTGTGTGTTTTTTATGTTGTTGTTGTTGTTTTGTTTTCATTTTATTGTTCTGTTGTGTGTTTTTGGAGTCAGTTGTGTATTTTCGTTATTGTGTTTTCTGTTTTTTGTGCATTCAGGATTAATTTTGTGGTTGTCTTGTGTATTTTTCTATATTTTATTGTTCTATATATCTGTCTATTGTCTGTTTTTTTGGAGTTGTGCAGTTTTTGCATTTGCATTTTAAGTGTCTGCCTGCTGTATTCCTGTCATTTTTTTAAATTATTATTGTTAAAATGGATATTTATCACTGCATAGTGGAAATGTTTTTCTAACGCTAACCTTTTGAGGATTTTCTGACACATTCATCTCCATCAAATCTTCACTTATTGTGTGAAGTTTGATGTATTACACTCACCACAAGGGGGCAGTGTTGGCTCACGCTCTCAGCACAGTTTTCTATCAATAATCAGCATTTGGACAAACTGTTTTAACTCTATATTGATACTATTTACCTCCTTAAAGAGGAGTATGATCTCTGTTTTTAACTCACTGGGTGTAGTTTATTTAGGTTTAATGTGTCGCTGTCATTGTTCGTCTCTGTCAGTGTATTCGTGGTCGTAAGGCGTCGTTGGAGGAGCTACAGACGGTTCATTCTGAGGCCCACGTCCTGCTCTATGGGACCAACCCACTGAGGCAGAAACTGGACTGTAAGAATCACTTCACACTTTCACTATAGAATGGGTTCCATGCTTTACCAGCTGGTGAAATGGGATTTTAAAAAATCACAAAAATTGGTTTATCCATCCATTTTCAGACCCACTTCTTCTTCCTTTTTTTCAGGGTCGCAAGGTGAAGTTGGTTTAAAGTTTAAAATTGTGGGTAATAGAATTAGGAAAACAATGAGGAAAAAAATGGCTTACACTGGCCAATATTGGACATTATAAATCATGAATGTGGTTAAATTGGCAAAAAATAAACGTGAAATATAGTGAAAAGGGGTTAAAAGTGATAATAATGAGTCAACATATGCTATAGTCGGAAAAATGGTGGAGAATGGTTTATTAGTGCCGAAAAAGTAAACGCAAATCCTTGTTTTAATCAGAAATAAAATGGTTTAAAAGTGGCCAAAAATGGAGGAAAAGGTGGTGAAATGTAATTTTTAAAAACCGTAGAAATAGGTTTAAATGCAAATTAGAGTGAGCAAAAATGGACAGAAAAAGTGGTAAAAAGGATTTAAAGTGTCAATATTGGAACATTTCATTTAAACTGGCAATAATGGGCATTACAAATCATGAATGTGGTTAAATTGGGCAAAAGATAAGCATGAAATATGGTGAAAAGAGGTTAAAAGTGACAAAAAATGTACAGAAAAGGCATTGAAATGTAGGAAGTATCAGAAATGGGAGTAATGTAGCAAAAATTCATTAAAAGGAGCAAAAATATGGCAAGAAAAAGTATGAAAATAGGTTTAAAATATGGCAAGTTTGTGTTGCAGAAAAAGGGTAAAAATAAGCAAAAATGGTGGAAAAGGTGGTGAAAATCCACAGAAATTGGTTAAAAGTTGCAAATTACAGTGGGCAAAAATGGACAGAAAAAGTGGTAAAAGGGTTAAAAATGTCAATATTGTCTTAAAAGTGCAAGAGGGGGGATAATGTCATTTGAAAAGTGAGAACGATTAGTTTAGACAGGCAAATAATGGGCATGACAAATCATGCATGTGGTTAAATTGGCAAAATATAAGCATGAAATATGATGTAAAAAGGTTAAAAGTTACATTTGGTGCAAAAGTGGTGGAAAGGGTTTCTAAGTGCTGAGAATGTCTTGTAAAGTAGAGAAAATGTGCAGAAAAGAAATGTGATGTATAAATGTCAGAAATGGGAGTAATGTAGCAAAAATACATTAAAAGGAGCAAAATATGGCAAGAAAAAGTGATTAAAATAGGTTAAAATATGGTGAGTTTGGTGTAATTGGAGAAAAATGGTAAAAATAAGAAGAAGTAAACCTCAAATTCTAAAAAAAAAAATTCTTACTCTGAGTTTCTGGAAGGAATCTGGCGACGCCTCCAAGTACCAAGAAATGTTAATGTTTAGTTTTTAACTAAAAAAGAACAAAACCTCTGCCTTGTTTCATTGACGATGATGATCAATGGTTTGAGTTTCTACTGATTTGATTGGATCGTTGTTTAACCAATCAATACATTGATCCATGTTGATGGATGGATGGTTACACACTTATTCACACCTGTTATAAAGTGAAATATTGAACAGTGAACACAGGCTAAAGAGGAGGTCTTTAATCCGTCTCCATGACATTAAACTACAGGAACGTTCACACATGGACACAGTAGAACA
>NC_041064.1:3109960-3145156 GCF_900634775.1 Gouania willdenowi
TTTATTGTCATTTGTGTAATTTTGTTGTTTTTTTTTTTTGTGCATTTTTAATGTCATCTTGTTTATTTTCTATCACAGGAAGAATGGGATTATATATTGTATATTATATATTGTTTATATATATTGTGACACAAACCTGCTGCAGTAAATCATTCACTTTTTTCACCTCATATTAAATAATTCGCTCATTAGCTCGACTTGTGCACATCGTCCGTTCACATTCTTCCCTCGTTTCTATTTCTTTCCTTTCCCACTTCGTCCAATAAGAACCTGTAAATCACACATCACATGGGTCATTTTTCCCTGCTTGTGTGTTGGCAGGTGGACAGCGACACCATTTGGAATGAGGTGCATTCATCCAGCGCCGCTCGTCTGGCCGTGGGCTCCGTGGTGGAGCTGGTTTTTAAAGTGGCGTCAGGAGAGCTGAAGGTGGGTTTGGTTTCATACATCATCATCATCATCATCATCATCATCATCATCGCTCGTATAAGAGCTTCAGGGTGTGAGCGTGTAATTGTATTATTCTTTCACTGGAGGTCCAACCAAATGTTCTGGAACTAGCAACAGAAACAGGAAGTAGCATGTGCACGTGGGTGGGTATTAAAGTCATCATTTCATTGGATGAAAAACATTGAGCGACCATGTTTTGATTTTTTTTTTTTAAAGTACAGTCAACGCACAATATCATAAATAAATAGGTTGTTATTGTCAACAAGGTTTAAAAATTCCAACAAAGTGTTTAAAAAATTTGAAGTCAGTGGTGACTCGAGTTAATTTATTATTATTGATTATGCATTACTGTACTTAACTGTGAAACTCGAGGCCAGGGGGCCAAATTCGGCCCTTTAGAGCATCCAATTCGGCCCGCAGGAGAAAGTAAAGACAGAGAAAATATTAGTCATTGTGTAATTGAAACTCAGGTGCTTATATTGCATGATTGCAGTCATTTTTAATGTTAAACTGTTGAAAAATTTCTTACAAAACCCTGTAATTTTCCTCTAATTATTACATAATATTTCCTTTAATTAAATAGAGATTGGTCACAACATCAAAGAAGATCCTGTTCACTTATTGCTTGGAAATTGTCATTTTCTTACATGTTTTGTATTTTATGTATACGTAGAAGTGTAAACTAAGGAACAATAATGATAAAATTATCAGCATAAAATCTGTGTCCTTCTTGAGATTAAACTGCTCCGTATTTGGTCCCTGAACTAAAATAAGTTTGACCTCGAAAAATCACATATAAACCGTCTCAAAATATGAGAAACATCTCCTTTTAGAAAGTAAAACTATCACAAAAAAACTCAAGGTTTACATAAATAATCCTTCAATAAATAACCTTTTCAATTAAATCCACCGCTATTTGGTCTCTTTTCAACTCTATCTCTCTTTCTTTTGGACGATTTCATGAAAACAAAGCGTCATCGTGAATGATTCCGTCATGTATGAGTAACATTACCGTAATAAACCACAGTGGTTTTAAAAAGCAACGCGTTAGCTTCCAAAAACTAATGTAATATCTCAGTTAGAGCAAATATTAGCAGAGTTACGGACTTTTTAATTAACGTGTTCCCCGAGATGCGTTCAAGGTCCCTGGGAAACCTAAACAATTTCATTAATTTGTAAAATATCCCTGGACAGCACGGGAAAGATGTGAAAAGAGGACAAGTCTGGGAAAGACCAGACGTATGGTCACCCTATGCATGCACACAGCCTTAGAAAAGGAAAAGGGACCCCCACCCAGACAGACAGACAGACAGACGCCTCCCCCCCCCCCCACCCACTCCGTCACGATGTGCCCTGTAGCCAGGCTTCATGTGTCTGTGTTTGAACGCTGCAGGAGTCGCTAACGCTAATGCTAACAGGCCCACTTTATTACCTTCACACTACTACAGCCACCTGCTGAGCAGCTCATAGCACCTGGTGTTAGCTTAGCATCAGCATTCCACACACTAATAACATTCTACTAGCACACCATGCTAATACCATGCTAGCACAGACCTCACTCATGTAATTATATAACTTTAAACTGGAGCTAATGGATTACATGACATCTTAGTGTCATAGTGAACAAATTTGTTTAAAGTGATGTTTTTAACTAATTTGTAGTGAACGTACATTTGTATTTTCTGTACTAAAATGTATTTCTTACCTTATTAATCCATGCTACACTCAGCACCAAATAAAAAAGGCGATTAAGTGTTTTAACTAATTTTGAAATAATAAATCAAACAATTCAGCAGCTGAGTGATGGTGAAAACAAGCAATAATCAAGAATTTAATCAATAATAATTGAAAATCAGTTTGTAATTGAATTGAAACTTAAATTCGGAATCAAATGGTGAAATTGTGACAGAACACAGAAACTATGTCTCTATAAATAGTTTGATTTTAATGGTTGTGATTATTATTCTATGGTTATAAAACAAATACTTGGATTGGAAAACAAATGGAAATTTGAGTTAATCTGATACGTCTGAATGGATTAATTATGTGACTTTATTAAGGTGAAATCTTTGTGTTTTTCTGTCAGAATGGATTTGCTGTAGTTCGACCACCTGGACACCACGCGGAGGAGAGCACGCCCATGTAAGAAACACAAAGAAAGGATGTATTAATATCGTCATTGGGTTATTTCATTATTATGTTTATTTTGAAATGTACCTGTTGTCGACTTTTGTCTTAAGTTGCAATTTTATGAGAATAAAGTTGTCACTTTATTTCAGATACGACATTATTCTCATAAAACAATGACTTTATTATTGAAACATTATGACTTTAACAGCATAAAATTACGATTTTATTAAGATACGACTTTAATCTCGTAGTGCACAGATTTTTTATTTTATTTTAATGTGGCCCTAATACGCCGTCATAATGTAGCGATGTGAAAATGTATAAAATCAATGTTGGTAACCTAATTATTACAGGGAAAGAGTGTAAATCAGTTTTATCCAAACTGGCTTTTGGTTTGTCGAAAAAGTACTGAGTTTAACGTTGCTTAGAGACGTCGTTAGCACGCTATGCTAACACTGTCCTCTCTCCTCAGGGGTTTCTGTTATTTCAACTCCGTCGCCATAGCAGCCAAACTCCTCCAGCAGAGACTTAACGTCAGTAAAATCCTCATTGTGGACTGGGTGAGTGTCACATGTAACCGCTCTTATTTTGGAGGGAACCTCTCATAACAGATCGGTGTGAAGAAGGTCTTAGCTCAAAGCTGTTGTTTAGAATAAATGAAAACTGCTGGTTTGTTTCCTGATGCCTCAGGATTATTAGACTCAGACTAACGGAACATGTTATGAGATCATCTCTGTTTTGGACGCTTTTTAAGATCCTCAGTTTGTTTTCTTTGGCTCTTCTGTGATGACACTACACGCTTTAATAACATCAGTGAAGAAGGTGATGTGCACGCTTTGATTTCCATCAGATATGGTGACCATGGTGACGTGTCCTTTTTTTTAGGTCCGTCTGGAAGGTTTTACAAATTGTTTGGGTTTTCCCAGGGACCTTGAACACATCTCTGGGAACACGTTAATTTAAAAGACGGTCACTCTGCTAATATTTGCTTTATCTGAACAATTCTACCAGTGTCTGAAAGCTAAGGAGTTGCTTCTTACAGCCAACATTGGTCATTTATGGACACGTGATGGAATCATTAAATATGCCACATTGGAGCAGGAGAGATTCTCCTGGATGATAAAACCTTCATGGAGGGAGGTTCAGAGAAAGATTTGAAATCAAAGGATGAAACTTAGCCTATACGCAGTGGTTCCCAAACAGGGGTACATGTACCCCCAGGGGTACAGGAGCACATTGCAGGGGGGACTCGGAAAGATTTAACTATTAATTTGAAAATAATTGGGAAATTTCCCTTGTTCCTTTTTAGGCTATTTTTTTAAGCATAAAATATGATGAAAAGAGGTTAAAAGTGACAGTAATGGGTCAACATATGTGACATTAGGTGGAAAAGTGATGGAAAGGGTTTATAAGTGCTGAGAATGGATTGAAAGGGGAAAAAATGAAAATTGAAAATTGAAATTTCATTGATAAGTGGCAGAAATGGGAGTAATGTAGCAAGAATGCATTAAAAGGAAAAAAAAATGGCAAGAAAAGGTGATGAAAATAGGTTCAAATATGGGAAGTTTGGCGTAGTTGCAGAAAAAGGTTAAACATAAACAAAAATGTGCCCAAAATGGTAAAAGTTGCAAATTAGAGTGGCCAAAAATGGACAGAAAAAGTGGTGTGAAAAAAAAAGGGCTCAAAGTGTCAGTATTAGAACGATTTAAACTGGCAAATAATGGACATGACAAATTGTGAATGTGGTTTAATATGTCAGAAATAAGCATGAAATATGGTGAAAAGATGTTATAGTGGGTCAATAAATGTGACATTAGGTGGAAAAGTGGTGGAAAGGGTTTATAAGTGCTGAAAATATCTTGAAAGTGGAAAAAATGTGCAGCAAAGACATTGAAATGTGATGTAGAAGTGTCAGAAATGGGAATAATGTAGCAAAAATGCATTAAAAGGATAAAAAATATGCATCAGATCTTTACTGTTCTCAGCATCAGAAATTTTTCCTCTTTTTTACGTGTTCGTTGAGGCAGGTTTTCTCCTCGTTCTCAGACGCTCACGCTCATTTCCCAAAAACCTTTGAAGAGCCATTTTTTCATTTCCTCTGCGTCTGTCGCGCCGTTCTCCTTCTTTTAAGCCACGCCTCCAACCGTCAGCGGCGTTTGTTGCGAGCGGCGCATTAAAGCATTCCTGTGTTGGGGGGAATGAGGTCATTTAATTGATGACATGCGGTTGGCAAACACGCTGCTATTGAAGTTTAATCCTGCTGACTGTCTCTGATGCAGCTCATACGCAGAATGTTGTTTTATTTCAGTTAACGACAGCCCCGCCCCCCCCCACATCAATAAACAACCACCATGTTTCTTACAGCCAATCAGGAGAGACCGCAGAGCATAAAACTAAACTATGTATTTTGTTAAAAGTCATTGGTTTAATCAAAAAATAAAAAAGTGAAGTTATATTTTCAGGTGTTTTATTTTGGAAAATTCCCACTTCCACTGTTACGCACTTCATGAGCCATAAAATATTAATATATTGAAGAAAATTTCTTCTTCTATTTCACATTCTTCTTCTTCTTCTTCTTCTTCTTCTTCTTCTTCTTCTTCTCGTTTGTTGTAGTTCATTTTTCTTTTATCAAATTTTTAAATGTTCATTTAAAGTATTTCATAATGAATTTATGAAAACTTTATTGTTTATTTCTATTTGACACGTGTTCACCTTTTACATAAAAATGCTTTAGAAAATATTTCATTTTGAATCTAGAATCAAAGTTCAATGAAAAATAAATTGTGACATTTAAAAACATTTTCTTCGGTTTCTTGAAAATAGCGTAAAAATATTAGTTCCTCACCTTCTTCTTCTTCTTCTTCTTTATTTTAGGACGTTCACCATGGCAACGGCACCCAGCAGGCTTTCTACGCCGACCCCAACGTGCTCTACTTGTCTCTACATCGCTACGACGACGGGAACTTCTTCCCGGGAAGCGGAGCACCGGACGAGGTGGGCGGGGCCTCTGCAGCTGAGGTGGGCGGGGCCACATTTTGTTCGTAGACCTGTTTTTAAAAATCCTCTGCTTTCTTTTTTTGTAGGTGGGAAGTGGTGCAGGTGAAGGATTTAACGTGAACATGGCGTTCACAGGAGGACTGGAGCCCCCCATGGGTGACGCAGAGTATCTGGCTGCTTTCAGGTAAGACCATGATGTCACTTCCTGTTTTACAGTGTGACTGAAATCGTACAAAATCATACAATAATTTTGTGCTGCCACAAAGTAAACACAGAAAAACATACATAAAATTACTAAACAAAAATGACTACAAATATACATCAAAATAACAGAAATGAACTAAACAAAGCACTGGAATATATACTGTAGGTCCTCGTACAATAAAAGTGAAAATGACAGAAAAAAAACATGATCATCATTGTGTAAATGAAACTGAACAATATTTACATTTGCTCACAGTTTTCCTGGTACTTATATCACACGATTACAGTCATTTTTATTGTTAAACAGTTGAAAAAACTCAAAATTCTTACAAAATTCCTAAAAATGTCCTCAAATTCTGATTTATTTCCCTTAATTTAATAGAAATTGTTCACAAAATCTCAGAAATTTTAAGTGAAGATCTTATTGGGACTGACTTATTGTTTGGATATGGTCAGTTTCTTACATATTTAGTATTTTATGTATACGTATAAGTTTAAACTAGGACACAATAATATTGAATATATTCGTTTTCCAACATAAAATCTGTGGCCCGCTTGAGATCAAACTGCTCCGTATTTGGCCCCTGAACTAAAATGAGTTTGACACCCCTGCTTTACGCAGACACACACTCGTTTCCAACACGTTTCAGTGTGAAACAGCTGGAAAGAAGTGGACGTGTATGGTTCTCGTGATCTTTGAAGATGACTCTGGGTTTTTAGTGTCCATCTGTTCTGAGCTCGACTCGTGCACTCGTGTCTTATCGCGTCGCTCCGCACGCAATCCCACGGAAGCACATTCAGCCTGTTAATGCGCCCCAGAACTCTGCCCCCGCCCCCCCTTTGACCTCTGCGTGTGCACGTGCACTGGTGACAGGCACGTAAATCATTCAGTTCCACTGCTGAAGTAAACACTGCAAACTGTCGCTCATGTTTGGTGCTAATCACTTCACTTTTCACTACTTCAGACACGTTATAGAAAACTGATTAAAGATTAATTTAATCTGAATTTAGATGAAAAAAAAACAGATTTTTGCATGAAATTTTGAAATAATGTGCAATTAATTGTAATTCATTTGGAATTAAAAAAATAAAGTGACCATTAGCAGCACTTACCGTGAAAGCAGGGTTTTTCAACCTTGGGGTCGTGACACCATGTAGGGTTGCCTAGAAATAAAATGGGGTCGCCTGAAATGTCTAGTCATCAAAAATTAAAAAAAAAAAAAAATAAATATAGATATATATTGTTTTTTTTATTGCCACAGTGTCCTTGCGTTCACACCAGACATGGGATGTGGGCACTGTGCCAAAGCTTCCGAAGGATGGAAAAATGTTTTCCCCGTATTCGCTTCATATGTACGTCTGAAGTCAATATAAAAGCGCCGCCAACCAGACTTCCTTTCTTTTCACCATTATCTAAGGAGGAGTAAAAATAATGCTCTTTACCGTCTGTGGAAGCTGAAGAGTCGTCAAAACACTTAACGCCGGCGTTCCTGGATTCACCACCAGGTTAACCAGCGACGCAGCCAACGCTCTTTCTTCAGGAGCACTGACCGTGTCGTAGAGCTCCTGGCGGCCACACACCACCACCGTTATTGTCTCCTCCACACTGAAATGTGTGAAAAGTCCGGTGTCTGTGTTGACGGCGTGACGTCATTGTCAACAAGGACTTTGATTGGCTTTCGTGGTTGCGCGTCACACGAAGCATTCGTTGGAGTTCAATATTTTCACTTCAGACGAATGATGAATGTCACGGCGATGTGGGAACGCGTATGCCACGGCTAACGCTCCTGCCGCGCGCATCAAACCGCGTCACCCAACGGGAGAAGAATTTGCCTCTTACCGCTTCTATCCCATTAACTTTGTTTGTAATCTGGTCGTGCAAACATTTTGTGACGCGTCCGGTGTGAACGAAATAAAATGAAAGTGGTAGGGGTTACTAATTAAATGTATTTTTTAATTTAAAAAGAAAAAAAAACTGATTTCATTTTTCTTAATTGATGTAGAATGATTGTAACTAAGTTAATCGGCATCGATGCTGATACTTATAAATGAAACGTTATTTATTTAAGACATTAATAATGAGTAAACAGTGGTCCTCTGTTTGATGGGAACCAAAGGAAAGAGATGAAATATGAAAACTCACACACCTACAGATGATGCTAATAAACTAATCAGGGAACGCTCACAGGTTCAACGTCCTCGTCCTTTTTCAGCTTTGAGAATGTTTCCTAAAGTCACTTTTTGTCTTTATACTTCACATCATTTGACGTATGCTGAGCCCAATAACTAAGAGCAGCATCTGTAACCAATCGCACATACAGTAGTCTGTTGATTGTTTCTGCAATGGTGCGTTCATGCATCCGAGAGATCGTAGATTAGGATTTTTTTGGCTTCTCCGTTTGTGTGCACTGTGCACGAGGTTCTGCTTTAGTCAAAAAAAAAATGTATCTTCATTGGCAACAAAAAGTCAAAAACGGGAAGAGAGAGAGAAATGGGTTTGTGCAGGTGATCAGCGCTGTTTACTGGGGACGTCCCACTTTACTGGTTACATTTAAAGACCTCAGGGAATCCTCCAAACCAGGGCTTCTCAACCTTGGGGTCAGGTGACACTGGGAGGGGGTAGCCAGATGTGCTCAAGAAACTAGGAATATTTCATTTTTGAACTATTTCAGCCCATTTTTGCAAAATTTGACAGTTTTTCTCCAACTACACCAAATATTCCATATTTTAACCTTCCATGAACACTTTTTCCTGCCATATTTTTGCTCCTTTTGATGCATTTTTGCTTCTACGTCAAATTTCAATGCCTTTTCAGGACATTTAAAACGGCACTTATAAACTCCACCTCTTTTCCACCTAATGTCACATATGTTGACACCTTATTGTCACTTTTAACCACTTTTCTCCATATTTTTGCCAATTTAACCACATTCACGTATCGTCACACCCATTATATATGCCAGTTTAAACTAATTGTTTCTACTTTTTAAATTACTTTACCCCCCCCCCCCCGACACACACACACTTCTGCCACTTTTAAGCCAATATCTACACTTTAAACCATTTTTACCACTTTTTCTGTCTGTTTTTGCCACTCTAATTTGCAACTTTTTGTTTTTAAACTCATTTCACCACCTTTTCCACCATTTTTGGTCACTTTTAACTCATTTTATTTGTGATTAAAACAATGATTTCCATCTTTAAGATGACTATAATAATAATAAACGTTCCTGGATATTATTCAGATGAATAAATAAATGTGGTTATCACAGATTCATAGAACAATGGACCATCATTTTACTGACTTTATGGATGGACCCCAAAAATCTCTCCCCTTTATTCCCCCTTATAGATGGTCCTGTCTCCACATGACTGTTCTAGAATGTTTATGTCTGTGTTCAGCCATCTTCAGCTACAGTGGGGGTCCCCGTTCTCTGGAACCTTTATTTTGGGGGTTAAAAAGGTTGAGAACCACTGCTCCAAATGTCCCGTTCTTCCACCAGATCCAGTCTCCACTTACACCAACACTGACCTGTTTACACTACACAAACCGGTTTAAAATCACACCAGCGCTGTCAGAGCTCTCATATCGCTGTCCTCGCGCCCCCCCTCCCTCTGAGATGCGTGCCGTGCACCGTCCCGTCCCTCTGGCCTGTGCCACGTTGCATTTGCAGGGGATCAGTTCTGAGCCTCCCCAAAGAACAGAGAAAAAAGATAAGAAAATTGGTCCTAATGAAAACCAGAAGCTTCGTCTCCCTCTCCCACTGCCTCTCTCTCTCTCTCTCTCTCTTTACCCCCCCCCCCCAGTTTTTCTTTTTTTTACTTTTGCCATGAACTTGGAAAGACGAGAGGAAGAGAATTAAGTATAATTCAAACCAGGCCTCCACAGCCCCAGATGACAGGGCTTTGAAGTGTAAACGTGCGTGTGTTGTTAGTCTCTCTCTCTCATTCTCTCGCTCTCTTTTTCCTGCATTTTTTAATGAACGAAGGGGGAAACCTTTAAACTCTGCTATTAACCATTTCTCTGCTGGTGTGTGATGGTTTGTTTGCTTCTGAGGGATGGTTTTCCTCATGGTTTGTCACATTAAACACAGAACAACGACCACGACTTTCTGATTGGTGCAACAAATGATAAGGCGTAATTATTCAAATACAATGTCATGTTTCACAGCCGATATAATATTAAAGCTGCAAAACGATACATTTTTCTCTTATCAGATAAAGAAATAGATCAATAAATCATAGATTATTTACTCCAAAATAAAAGATGTAAAAGGTTAAAATTGACACTCGAAAGTTAGTTTTCATCTCCACATTAAACACTCTCGTATTGACATTGTTGGAAAAGTTTGCTGCATTGCATTGTGGGATGTGGAGTCCTGTAGACGGATGCATAGAAGACTGTGATTTCTTGTGTTTCTTCTCCAGAAAAGGTTTGACTCCATTTTTGTTTTACTTTGTTCCCAGTATTCTCAGTGATTTTTGGGGCAAACACAAGAAATCACAGTAAGAATGACGTAAAAACACTTCTACGCATATGCACATGCAAGTGGTGAGATAGGATTTTAAAAAACACAGAAATTGGTTAAAAGTTTTAAAGTAGAGAAACAGGAAAAGTGTTCAAAGTGTCAATATTGGCTTAAAAGTGGCAGAAAAAAGTATGTGGTTAAATTGGCAAAAATAAGCATAAATGATGGTGAAAAGAGGTTAAAAGTGACAATATTAGGCCAACATGTGTGATATTAGGAGGAAAAGTGGTGTAAAGTGTAAAAAATGTCTTGATAGTAGAAAAAATTTGCAGAGAATGCATTGAAATGTGATGGAGAAGTGTCAGAAATTGGAGTATTGTTGCAAAAATGCATTAAAAGGAGCAAAAATATGGCAAGAAAAAGTGATGAAAATAGGTTAAAATGTGGTGAGTTTGGTGTAGTTGCAGAAAAAAGGTAAAAATTAGCAAAAAATTGTTTAAACTAAAAAATTCTGCGTTTCTTGAAGGCATCTGGCGACCCCCTCACTGTGTCTTGTGACCCCAAATGGGGTCCTTACCTCAAGTTTGAAAACCCCTAGTCTACAGGACCTTTTACATCTTTTTTGAGCAAATAGTTTTTAGTGATCTAAGAGGCCTTCACCATGTCTTTATCTGATAAAAAAAATACAGTTTTAAGCTGGAATACACAGATCAGCCATAATATTATGACCGCCACCCTGTGCTGGATGGACTAACTAAGAGAACAGTTCAATCTGAGCTGAACATAAGGGTTTAGTTTTGGTATTTATCTATTTATTTGTTTGTTTGTGTATTTATTTGTGTGGAAATGTATTTCTGAGTTCTAGCTCTCTATTTCTAGCTTACTGCATTGTATTTCTGGTGAACGCGTGTGTAAAAATAACAGAAAAAACATGATTTACCAACTCATTTAATTGTAGATATCTCAGCCCATCCAAATACTTCAATTCAATGAAACTCTACTTCACAATTATTCCAATAACCTGCAGTTTTTCTCAAAGACTTCCCTTATTTAAATAGGAATTTAAAGTGAAGATTGTACAGGTTGACATTCCTTGTTTTTCTAACGTTTTCATTATGTTTCTATATTTTTAAATGTTTACTCCTCATAGTTTTATCCTCAGTGAAACCCAACCTGAGCAGAACCGTTGCTTGTTGGCAGTAAAAGGACGACTTGTGGCTCAGGGCTGAGTCGTAAAGCTTCACCTCCTTTAATTACTAAGAAGTCTTTCCCATCACACGTGCACAGGCTGTGATTCACATACGCTTAATCTTCCTCTAAACCGCGTGTTTCCTCTTGTGCCTTATGCCTACTAATTGATTACTGTGGCTTTGTGTCATTTCTTTGAATGTCGGGGGTGTTATTCCACGGGTTCTGATGACATCAGGACCACTTTTTGGTTTCTGTCAGCCTCACGGATCACTTCATCTATTGTGGGATGTTTTACTTGCACGATGTTGAGAAACTGAAGGTTTGTGTATCTAAAACAGGCATAGGCAACTGGAACCTCAGTTTAATGTGCAGCCCTCAAAAGCAAATGCTGAAAATATACAAGACAACAACATAAACGCACAAAACAACAAAAATATACAGAAATAACTGGAAAATTAAAAAAAAAAAAACACACAAAATGGCTCAAAAAAACACACAAATTGACAATAAACACACATAGAACAACAACATACACGCAGACAATTTGCAGAAATATATACTAACTACAACAAAAATATACACAAGGGCTTTCAAAAACACACAATATGGCAACAAAAATATACAAAATAAGTTCCAAAACACACAAAAATACAGAAAATTGGTTCAGTAACACACAAATTGACGACAAAAATACACAAAATAACTCCAAAAACAAAATGGCAATAAAATCACATAGAACAACATCAAAAATGGCAGGAAAGTATACCAAACGACAACAAAAATACACACAATGGCTTTTGAGACTCAAAAAAAGCAGAAAATGTACAAAATTACTACAAAAATACACAAAATAGGCTCCAAAACACACAAAATGATGACAAAAATACTGGAAATATTGAATTACTTTTAAAAAAATCCACAATATAAGTTTCAGAAATACCTAAAACTGCTCCAATAACAAAAAATATACCAAACGACAACAAAAATCCACAAAATAACTCCAAAACTCACAAAGAAAACAACAAAAGTATGCACAAACAAAAAGTTCTCCACGCTGATAAACGTTTCCCATCTTTGCTGTATTTATTATTCATCATTGGAATAATAAATGAAAGGTAGTAGAACTCTAGTCTCTCTAAAAGTGGCATTAATACCATTATTCTTGTTTCTCCTGAGTTCCTTTCTTTTATTTCCCCCTCAGTATTTATTTTTCTTTGTGACGTTTTCCTCTTAAACGTTGCCAGATCGATGCGAGCACGCAGTGACGCACGCTCCGTGTATCCTTGGCGTCTGGGAATCCCTAAAAAAGAGAACCCGCTAGCTCCGCCCTCTGCCCTCACACAGCTGTGTGTACGCACCAGCGTTGTGTTGTGGTGGGGGTTGGCGTGCGTTACTCAGGGTTGTAATTTGGTGGTGAGCACGAGATGGAAAAACCTTTAGTCCTTCTGAGTGCTGGGCAGCAGCTCCGTGTTCCTGAGGTCAGTAAAGTACAGAGACCTACAACAGAACCCTGTGGTACCCCGGCCCTCACTGAACCACAGTCCCACAGTGACTCAGACACACACTATTTATGAACCCATCCTTGTTCTGCTGTTATAGACCCAAGTAGTGATAGATTTCTCTGTGGCTCTAATTTATAGGAGTCTATACACTGACCCAAAATGTTATGTCATTAATAACTAGTTTCATCTTCTGCCTATGTCCTTTATTTATTGCTCAAAATTCTAAAGATTTTGTCCAATTTCAAAGTACTGGCACAACTTTAGTGCTCAACAATAATTTTGTCAGATATCAAAATACTAATATATATAAGGTTACAAAAGGGTGCAAACTTTGAGATTGGCAATATTCAAAAATCTTAACTTTTCACGGGAATTAATTATTGGAATTAGCTGGAGATTTGGAGTAATATCCAAACATAAATATTAGTACAATTTATATATATATAAAAAAATAATAAAAAACACAACATTTCAACTAGAGTTGCAAAATTCCAGGATTTTTTAAAGTTGGAAACTTTACATATGACTTAACGGGAATTAACGGGAATTTTTCTTACATATTCTTGGTAAAACAAATTTTAGCATTATCTAAAATATCAGCATCACTTATTTTTAAGTTACTCCCAGTTTCCAGTTCATTCAAATAGATCATTCCTATTTACAGTATTTGAATATTCCTGAAATTGCCTATTTTAAATCCCCATTGAAATCAAGTTTTGTGATTGATTCCAATGGGAATATTTTCTGCCCTTTTGCAAACTAACTAACATCTGATTTACTATAACAAATAAGGAGTGCTGAATTATTGCACATGCTAATACGTACATTGCACATGTGCTTTGTTCACCTAAATTAGAATAAGATTTACTAACGTCAAAGTGAAGACAGTTCTATTTAAACACGGAGCATGTGCAGAAACACCAAATACATGGCTTTGAGGAAAACAAGAAGAAAAGCAGATAAAATAAATAAATAAATAAAATAAATGTTGTTGATTTATTCATTCTAAAAAGCTGAGTCAGCACCTCCTCCTGCAGCCATCTGTGAGTAAAGCTGTGACAGTCAACACCTGCTTAAATAGCGTAAAAACACTGGTGTTATTTTTGCTCGTTTGACAGACATAATCCTTCTTGACGTGTCAGCGCCTTTCTGGGCACACAAACCTTTAGGAAATCAGACACTCTGACGTACATTATGTCAAAAATACTGTCAAATTTGGCTCTTAATCCTGAATTTATTAATATTACAAGTTATTTTGTTAAGCTACTCAAATCATTTTTTCAAATTTTAATAAATCTCATCAAATTTGTCAACCCATAACTTAATGAACCATGTTTTTTTGTGATGATTTTACCATAAACGCATCACCAACGTCGTCTTCCTGTTTGTGGCGACGCCTTCTCTCCAATCAGCAGCTGTGACCACTGAATGTTGCTCACAAACATCTGACCACACCCATCGCCTGCGCTCCACGCTCTACACACGTGCACTTACATCCGTTTTACTTATAAAACACGCAGAGTGTGTTTTTCATGCCTTCAAATTTCCTAACTCTCCACTTCAAAAGGTGTAGGTGGTTCTTTTTCCTGCCAAGTGCACGCACGCACGCACGCACACACACACACACGCACACACACACACACACACACACACACACACACACACACACACACACACACTGCAGACCAACGTTTACTGTGAAAACCTTAAAAGAAACAGAAATGCAGTAAAAACCATTTAGCGAAAAGTCCACGTTGGAACTCCTACTTTCTATAAAACACATGATTAGAAATGTTTTATTAACTTAAGCTTCATTAACAGACCTTGTTGCCATGCCAACAAATGTATCATGTGCCGTTAGCTTAGCATTTTCCCTGTAATTCTATTTATTCATGGGTTTGTACCTAGACTAGATATTTACCTCTGCCAAGGAGCAAATATTTCTATTAATACAATTACGTTCAAAGTATTTTAACCAAGGATGACGTTATAGGCTATATGTGTCAAACTCAAGGCCCGGGCGCCAAATCAGGCCCTTCAGAGCATCTGATTTGGCCCGTTAGAGGAAGTAGAAATGACAGCGAAAACATGAATCATTGTGTGAATTACAAACTAATTCAGTTTGAAAGAACTCAACATTTTTCTAAAATCTTGCATTTATTCTCAAATTATTCCACAAAATCTATCCAAATTAAATAAAATGTGGTCAAAAAATTGATAAATTAAAGGCATTTAAGTATCGGTCACTTATTGTTTAGGTATTGTTACATATTTCATGTCTAATTTATTACTGGAAGTGCAAACTTGGGCACATTAATGTAGAAATTGTTCATTTTTCCGCCTAAAATCTGCGTCCCACTAGTGATCAAACAGGTTCGTATTTGGCCCTTTAACTAAAATGAGTTTGACACCCCTGTTATAGGCAATGGTTGAGTCCATTCAATTTTGGAAGGGATTCAGATCAATAAACTGATTCAGGATTAGTTTGAAAAATCCCCAAAATGACGAAATTTTAAAAATCTCTGTTAATAATCGACTGATCTTTAGGAAATAAGACTCAGTTATGTTGGGTTGGTTCCTCAACATTTTGCATTTCATCATAATTTTTATTTTTAAAAATGGGCGTGCCCTACTGTGTGGTTATCAATAGGATAGAAATGTCTTCCTAGCCTTTAAAGTGTGAATGATCCTGATACCGTGATCATTATCATTGATCCAGATAACTGACAATATCTGGAAAAGAGGAGATTTAGCATTTGTCATTTGGTATATTTTTCTGCCAATTTGTGTGTTATTAGAGTTATTTCTGTATTTTTGTGTGTTCTGGAACTTATTTAGTATTTTTGCAGTCATTTGTAAATTGTGTGTTATGTTTCAGTATTTTCATTGTCATTTTGTGTGTTTCGAAAGCCATTTTGTGTTTTTTTGTTGTCGTTTGGTCTGTTTTGTCCGTCAATTTGTGTATTGTGTTGTCATTTTGTGTTATTAGATGGTATATTTTCTTTATTTTTGTGTGTTTTGAAACTTATTTTGTATTTTTTTGTCATTTTTTTGTATTTTTGTGTTCTTTAGAAGTCATATTTTCCTGTCATTTTTCTATACTTGTGTTGTTTTGTGTGTTTATGTTGTCATTTTGTATATTTTTCTACATTTACTTTTGAGAGCCATACAAAATTTGACTCAGGGTCACATGTGGCCCCTGACAAAACATGTTGATTAGTCATGCCACCAGAGTTAGCCAACAGCTAATTAGCATCTGCTGTTGGCTAACTCTGGTGCAACATTAAAAAGTGCATTGTGCCTGTTATATCAACATGGCCGAGCCGTTTCACATCATTATTATCAAAATAATAACATTAGGAAATGAACCAAGTCTTGTATGGGTGAGAAATTGAGTTGCGAGCCAATATTGATGAGAAATCTTTGACCCTAAATGTTCCAAACCGTTTCCTCTGTTGCACAGGACGGTGGTGATGCCGATCGCTAACGAGTTTGCCCCTGACGTGGTGCTGGTATCGTCTGGCTTTGATGCAGTGGAAGGACACGCTTCACCTCTTGGTGGATACAATCTGACCGCCAAATGTAAGTGCTAACAGTGAGCGACGACACTAGCTCGACGTAGCTTCTCTCCTGCTGGTGTTTCCAGGTTGGAAAAGTTGGC
Source organism: Gouania willdenowi (assembly GCF_900634775.1). NCBI lineage: Eukaryota > Metazoa > Chordata > Actinopteri > Blenniiformes > Gobiesocidae > Gouania > Gouania willdenowi. The sequence goes on from NC_041064.1 coordinate 3,126,565, forward strand.
GATCCAGCCAGGAGGTGTTTTTTAAAGCCACGCTGCTGATCTGAAATAATTGCGGAGGTCTCAGTCATCAAAGAGGGCGATATAGGAGCTTAAACGAGGACTTATAGCAGTAAAGTAAAGTTAATCTGAATGCATGCATTAGAGTTTCACTCGTCCTCCGTTTAAAGCAGCGAAACATCAAAGGACACCAAACCCAAAGCTGCATTTATTAAAATTAAACCTGCCGCATATTTAGGGTTTTTTTCTAACCGCCACTAAATCCTCATAACACCCCCTCTCTCCTTTCTCCCCCGTCATTGGAGTCACTCCCTCCTTCAACCCCCTTACTTTGACTTTTACTTTCATCCAAACAGGAAGTGAAAGTAAGCTCCAGTCTGAATGATGAAGTCCGCCCCTGATCTCACTCTCTGCTTTCTGTCATTTCCTGTGCTGAAGGTTTTGGCTACCTGACCAGGGAGCTGATGGCTCTGGCAGGCGGGCGGCTGGTTCTAGCCTTGGAGGGGGGTCACGACCTCACAGCCATATGTGATGCCTCTGAAGCCTGCATATCTGCTCTGCTGGGCAACGAGGTAAGATGTGAGCAAGTATACGAACAAAAGTGTTCAGACAAAGTGTGTGATTCATTCGGTGGAGCCTTTATGAGGTCAGGCACTGATGGTGGATGTTTTTCTGCTCCTGGCTTTGTGCACTAGGACACAGTCATTCCCACAAAGCTGGGAGCATCACACTGTCTAACACTGTCTCTGTGCACAGAAGCATTAAGATCAAACTTTACGCCCTAAACCTGGAAAAAGTACCATCTCACTCACTACACACTATATATATATATATATATATCTACTATATACTATAATTATGATGAGCATTCCCACTGAAGTATACTTCTAAGTTTCCCAAAATGCATTTTGAACCTACAAGGACAAAAAACACATTCTTTCCATACTATCTAATGTACGCAGTTTTTGTAGTCATTTTGTGGGTTTTTTGTGTCATTTTGTGTATATTTTTTGTAATTTTGTGGGGTTTTTTTGTTTTTGTAGTGTGTTTTGTGAGTTATTTGCTTGTTTTTGGAGTCATGTTGTGTGTTTTGTTGCTATTTTGTGTATTTTATTTTCATCTTTAGTGCTTTTGGTTATATTTATTGGGTTTTTGTTGGTAATTTGTGTAGTTATCTGTCATTTTGAGGGTTTTTGGAGTCACTTTGTAGGTATTTATTTATTTTTGTAATTTTGTGTGTTTTATTTGGGTGATTTTATGTTTTGTATTATCTTTTCATCTTTAGAGCTTTTTGGAGTCATTTTTTCAATTATAGTGGGTATTTTGTGGCAACATGTGCTCATTTCTTCCATAAAACTTGCGGAAACACATTTCATGGCAACATTTTGGAGATTTTCAGAGACCCTCTATTGTGCTACTGACAAAACTTCCTGTTAACTTCAAAACAAGAGCCCTATTTACAAAAACTCATGAGTATGAGTAGTATGTTAGCATGAGTAGTACGGTAGTATGAGTAGTACGGTAGTATAGTATGAGTAGTACGTTTGTATAGTATGAGTAGTACGTTAGTATAGTACGAGTAGTACCTTTGGATGAGTAGTACGTTAGTATAGTATGAGTAGTACGTTAGTATAGTATGAGTAGTACGTTAGTATAGTATGAGTAGTACCTTTGGATGAGTAGTACCTTTGGATGAGTAGTATGTTTGGATGAGTAGTACGTTAGTATAGTATGAGTAGTACCTTTGGATGAGTAGTACGTTAGTATGAGTAGTACGTTTGTATGAGTAGTACGTTAGTATAGTATGAGTAGTACGTTTGTATGAGTAGTACGTTAGTATAGTATGAGTAGTACGTTTGTATGAGTAGTACGTTAGTATAGTATGAGTAGTACGTTAGTATAGTATGAGTAGTACGTTAGTATGAGTAGTATTGAAAAGAAGAATAAATTAAAAAAAAAGGTAGAAAAGATTCTTCTTCCAACATTTAGCGTTAGCGTTAGCGTTAGCTCACTGAAATGTTTTCCAGTGTCTTACATGTCAGACATCTACAAACACTTACTTTAGGCCTTTTTCACATATTTAAAATCATTCTGGACTCATCAGTGGCTATTAAATACATATGATGGCTTTTCTCTTTTTTTGCATGAATTTAGTTGAACAAATTTGTCAGACTTTAGCATGTTGTTCTTTGTTTTTGTCTGTCAAATATAACTGAAAGAAAACTAATGCTCTTCAACTGTTCAACTTCTTCATGGTTTTGAAATGTTTTATGATCTTGGTCTTGACTCAGTCTGGACTCCCAAAGGTCTTGGTCTTGTCTTGGTCTGGGTGCGTTCTGGCCTTGAGTTCAACACACTGTCAGCTGTGTGACTTGGCGTTGGGCGTGTGCATTAATTACAGTTTAGTTTACCCGTCATTCCTTCACGATCTCACGATCTGTCGTCACTTTCCAGTGAACGTTCTGCCAGAAGAAATAAAATAACTCCTAAGATTTCAAACATGGCTGTGTTTGGAAGTGTTTTTCTAGTTTTTGATGTAATCCAAAGTGCAGCGTTTATAATCAGGGTCACATTTCTGATGTCTATAAACTGTTAATGGCTGCACTAAAACCGCTCACATGGTTTCATTTTCGTAAGTTTCAATGATCCATTATCTAAGCCACGATCAAAGATGGAAGGAAAAGGTCAAAAACTGAAACCAGATTTATGAATCCAAACTTTCCTCTTCTACCAAGCATCTCTTGATCTTTAAGATTGAATTCATCTCCTTTGTATGTAAACATCCAGCGTAGCCAGCATTAGCAGATGCTACGTGCACATGGTCCCAGGACACGTTTACCAAATGTAGCGTAACACCTGTCAACAAGCATGAGTTTTTACTGCATGCTAGGGTTAGCTTAGCTGCCATGGAGGAAAGGCCCAGGAATGATTAAAGCCACCTTTGCTCTGCAGTTTATCAGCGCTTATAAAGCTTTAGCTTTAGCGGGATGCTAACGTGTCTCTGCTGTCAGCATCACACAGGTCACAGGATAGACATTAGACACCAAGCTGTGTGTGGATGTGGGAAACTTCCTCCAATGAGGACGAAAGAAGGTTTCAGTCCAAACTCAAACTGCTTGTTTTTGAGGTTTTTCTTTCATTTTGTGCAGAGAAAGCAGTATTTTTGATGTCATTTTGAATTGTTTTAATTATCTTTTTATGTATTTTATGTCATTTTGTGTGTTTTGTGGTTGTTTTGTGTGTTTTTCTTTTGTTTTGTATGTTTTTGTTGTGGTTATGTGTGGTTTTGGAGTAATTTTCTGCATATTTCTGTAAATTTATATATTTTTAGAGTAATTTTATATCTTTATTTTTCATTTTGTATGTTTTTGTTGTCCTTTTGTGTATTTTTGGAGTCATTTTCTGTATATATCTGTCATTTTGCTTGCTTTTGTTGTCATTTTGTATGTTTTATGTTCATTTTGTATACTTTTTTTCATTTTGTATGTTTTTGTTGTTGTTTTGTGTGTTTTTCTTTCACTTTGTAGGTTTTTGCTCTCATTTTGTGTGTTTTTTGGAGTCATTTTCTGTATTTCCTGTCGTGTGTTTTTGTGATTTTGTTCATTTGTTCTTATTTTGTATGTTTTTAATATCGTTTTGTGTGTTATGGTTGTCCTATTTATTTTTGGTTTGTGTGTTTTTATTGTCATTTCCTATATTTTGAGTCATTTTGTGTGTTTTTGTACTAATTTTCTGTATATTTCTGTATATTTCTGTGTTTTTGTTGTTGTTTTGTGTATTTACTTTGGGGGGGCGCTTGTGACCTATGTCTGGGTGAGGGAGTTTATTAAATTGAAATGTGTTTTGTACCATTATTGGAAAACAACAGGCGTGGACGGTGAGTGTTAGTGTGTGTGTGGTATTTATATTTCAGCTCAGACTCTGTGTGAGAGGCTGAATGTGTGTAGATGTGTATGGATGTGTGCGACATTGGCAGACGAGCAGCTACTTGGCAACAAACAGGTGAATCCACTGGACAGGAGAACTTTATTCAGAAGTGCTCACCCACTGATGACAATAGGCAGATCAACCAATCGGAGGAAAGGAAAGGGATTTGTGATAAAGCAGGTGTGAGAGTGAAGAAGAGAAACAAGTGCAAATAACATTAAGTTAAGCCTTAAGTAGTGTTTTAATCCTCTCTGTTAGTTTATTGTTTATGAAGTGTGAAAAAGACTTTAAAGTGCATTGTGTTGGGTTCAGAGAGTTACTTCTGGTGAGTGCACGTGCACATGCACGCCCTCAGAGGCTTTGGTTGTCAGAAGAATGAGGAGACGTGTACCTGCTAAAGTCATTATCCTGCGCTCAGCGGGGCGTTTAAAAACCACTAACGTTACACACGTCCAAAACAGACACATTGAATAACGTTCTCCTGGCTGCAGCCCAACGTCACAATATTTAAAGAAAATTACTAAAAACACACACAAAAGACAGCCAAACACACAGTGAATGACCAAAAAACACTCAAAAAATGTACACTAAATGACACAAACATAAAACTACAACAAAAACACTCAAAATGACAGAAACATACAAATACCCATTAAATGCGTCCAAAAACAATAAAAATGAAAAAAAAAAAAAAAAAAAACACAAAAAAACACTCTGAAAGACCAGACAAAATGACAGAATAATACACTCTAAATGACAGAAATAAAACACATATAATCATAAAAACATGTAAAAGACAGCCAAACACACACTGAATGACCATAAAGAAGTTTGTCTGCAGAGCTGTGTGTCAGAGGTGTAATAGAATGATATCACAGTGTTTACCTAGAGTTGCCCAGTATCACTGTTCCTTACAATACATCTGCTCAGACTTCTGGGCCTGAAGGACTTTTCAGTGTCGGTTCCAAAGCTGAGACTCTGTTTGAAGGACAAGCTCATGATTTCATATAAATACTGAGCGGGAGCAGAGGGTTCTTCTTCTTCTTCTTCTTCTTCTTGGGTTTCAGTAGCCTCTGCAGAGGCACCATAGGGCACCTCCTTCACCCTCTCACACATCTGAGAGTGGTTATGTACCCTCACACCTCCATCCTAGGGTCAGCCCGGGTCCAGGGATCAGATACTGAAAGGAAACATAGCCATCATTTTAGGTTTGTTATTAAGCAGCTCTACCTTTAGGTCTGGAGGAAATGATCACTAATTATAGAGAGGAATTTAGAAAGAACCCAGGGTGGTGTTTTATCTCAGGGACCTGCACTTTTTCACTCAAATATATACAGAATATGTCTTATCATAATATCAGTGGTGGCTGTCATTATATGAAGTTAATGATTGTTTTGCTTATAAGAACAAGTCAAATGTAGTTGTTAGTCATTCTACGAAGGAATATTTATATAACATCAACTAACACTCAAGGCCTGGGGGCCAAAACCGGTCCTTTAGAAGATCATATTCGGCCTGCTTGAGATAAAAAAGACTAAAAACTCAACCTGATCTCAACCCCTCCAGATACAAAAATTCAATTAAAATCTACAATATTTTTCAGAGCTCAGTTTTCCACTTCTTACGTCACATGACGGCAGTTATTTTTAATATCTCATATTGTTTAAAGAACTCTCAATTTTTCCAAAATCTGGCAAATTTTCCTCAAAATTTCCCCAAATTCAAAATGAATGTAGAGTTTTTGACCAAGTACAGACCCCACACAAAAGGACAAATAAATACACAAAACGATTCTAAAAACACACAAAACGACAGGAAAAATCACACACAACAACAAAAAAGATAGCCAAATGCATACTGAATGACCAAAAACCATACACAAAAGGAAAATAAACATGAAACATGAAAATGACAGAAAAACATAGATTCCCACAAAATCACTTCAATAAAATAAAAGATTCACAAAATAATGACAAAAACACAAATAAGACAGCCAAAATACTATGGATGAACAAAACTCTTACACAAAATGACTCTAAAAACACACAAAAATGACAGAAAAATAAACGTAAAACAACAAAAATGCACAAAAGACAGCCAAAACACACTGAATTACCAAAAACCTTACACAAAATTACAAAAAGTACACTAAATGACAGAAAAATATAAATACCTACATAATTAGTCCAATAACACTAAAAATTAAATATGCACAAAATAATTAACCTGGCCAGAGCCAGATTGATTTGCATCCTTCCCTCTAACTCGAGCTCTTCACATCACAAGGCAAATACGTATTTGGCAATTTGAAAAAAAATGTCAAAAATGACAACCTGTATCTGGATTTGTTGACAAGTTAGTTCTTTTTACTAATTAAATTGAAAGTAATAATGCAGGAAAAACAGAAGACTGGCCTTGACCTAAGGTCAAGGTCATACAATGAAAGGAAATGTTGTTCAATGGTACCAGTCTGAGCACAGTATGTCAATTTGTGGCCAAGTTATATGGAAAAAAGTGGGTTTTTTTTGGCTGAGCTTTGTCGTCCTGAGAGTGTTGAGGTTCACTTTTCTGAGAAGTTCTTGACCTTAAATATGACCTTGAGCAAAGGTCAAGGTCACACGTTGAAAGGAAATGTTGTTCAATGGTACCAATCTAAGCACTGTATCTAAATTTGTGGCCAAGTTACAGCTTCGGTCTGATTAAATAAAATACTTCACTTGAGATGAGCTTTTCATAAATGTAAGCATCAAACTTGTACGATAAATATTCATAGAGATATGTAAAATGTTGTTTTTTTACACATGACACGACCTTGACATTTTGGTCAAAGGTCGACTGCACATCCTTGACATTGCCCCTATGAGATGACATACGTGTCTTTAGTGCTGCATTAATAGTTTAAGAGGAGTTCTAGGGCAAAGGACAAAAATAATAATAAGAACTCCAAAGAGAACAATGTATTAAAAATACACAAAATAACAACAAAAACACAAAAAAAGACTTCCAAAACATGTGTCCTTAGTTTTAAATGGAAAAAATTATAGTGATAAAGTGAGTATTTCAGTGAATAAGCGAATGTAGATGTTGAATGTTTCTGACTGAGTGCAGACGTGGATCAGTCCTGAATTAGAGGACAGGTGGTCAGTGGTTTGAACAAAGGCAGATCCTTCGTTGTCTGTGGGTTTGTAACTGATAGGAAAGAAAGGCTCAAATGTCCTTGATCTGATCAAACATACGACAGAAAGGGTCTGTTCTGATCATAAAACCCCTCGTAATGGACGTGGAATGTTGCTGGAGATTGTCAGCGCTGCTGCTGCCTCGAGTTTAGGGAAAAAACTAGAAAAAGATGTTTTTGTTTAGTTTTTTATTCTTTTCTAGAGTTTGGTTTGGCCTGAAAAAACCAAACCATCAAACTGGGACTTTAAAAACCATCGGCGGAACGTTGAATTTGTCCAGCGACTCCATTGTTCATCTGTCATCAGTGTGTGTGTGTGTGTGTGTGTGTGTGTGTGTGTGTGTGTGTGTGTGTGTGTGTGTGTGTGTGTGTGTGTGTGTGTGTGTGTGTGTGTGTGTGTGTGTGTGTGTGTGTGTGTGTGTGTGTGTGTGTGTGTGTGTGTGTGAACTAAAAACTTTTGTAGTTTGAGTTTTAATCTAAATGTTCTATCACTAACTGTTGGATACGCACATTTCTAACTTAAATGTGCATCACTCGATATTAAACTTCCTGAGATAAATAGGGTTTATAGCAGAGTCTGGGTCAATTTTAAATGTTAATGAATTACAATTATTATGACATCATTATCTATCTATAAAGCAAGGAATCTGTGTGTGTGTGTGTGTGTGTGCGTGTGTTTGTGTGTGTGTGTGTGTGTGTGTGTGTGCGTGTGTGCGTGTGTGTGTGTGTGTGTGTGTGTGTGTGTGTGTGTGTGTGTGTGTGTGTGCGTGTGCGTGTGCGTGTTTGTTCCTCAAATATCTCTGTGAATAAGGCTCAGATTGACCTGAGACTTTCAACAACTCAGGGTAAGTTAGAATAGCTCAATGTGATATTGATAACTGACAAAATGACTCAAAAACTACTAAAGATGAAAAGCAAATGTGCAAAATACCAACAAAACACACAAAATGACCCCAAAAACATTAAAAATAACAAAAAATATACGCAAAATTACTTGTATGCGCACACACACACACACACACACACACACACACACACACACACACACACACACACAGACACACACTCTTCTTTCCATAAAAAGGTCACTTGCGTTCCACAATGTGCATTGCACATCATTACCTTGCTCAGTTAGCATAGCGCAATCAAGCTGACTGCCAACACACATACACAGGTACACAACACACACACACACATGCACACAACAGTAAACAAAGGACTTGTTGTGCATTATTTTTACTGTGCTGAACCAGTGGAATTCCGTGTCTCTGCAGTGTTTGGGTTTCTCTGCATCCCTCAGGAATGTCTTTAGCAGAGCACATTCCTCACGCTTACCTCGCTAGGCTTGGTTTTGGAGTTTGTGCGTCGGACCCTTTGGTCACACAATGATTGGACCTCCATGAAAAACACAACCTTTCTTTGCTCCGGTCCATCTCAGGACACGTCCAGGTCTGCAGAACTCAAATAAACACGGTGTCATCATCGATGCTATGGCTGCCAAATATAAATAACTATATACCTATGCTGGTGTGTGTGTGTGTGTGTGTGTGTGTGTGCGTGTGCACACGTGTGTTGGCCCCTGGAATTCCCTGACAAGAGCCATTAAAGTTTATAAGCGTGAGGCCCAACTGTCAATCAGTGTGACAGGTCGGGCCTGTCCAACTGCAGTCTGAGGTGAACCGTGGGGAACCCAGAGAACCCCAGAGAACCCCTGACCTCCCTCTGACAGGCAGACTGGATTAGTCTGGGACTGGATCCGACCTGCTTCGTTCTTTGCACCTGAAAACTTCTAATGGGTCATTCCAAGTCGTTCAACAAATGGCCCGTGCACTTCAGTCTAAAAAAAGTCTGACATTTTTACCAATTGTTCTGTGATTATTCAATAATCACATTTTAGTTTCATCGCATGAATACTTTTTGAGATATGGACAATTTAGTGAGGGGGGTGTGTCCTTTTTTTTCTTCCATTTTCATCTTCCAATATATTTGTAACTCCATCACATAGAAAGGTAAATATGGCATAGTAATAAGCTCCACCCACTCTCTCAGAATATAGAAAAAGATCTGCTATACATCCTATCTGGTGGACATGTCAGCTCCTCTGAATAGTCACAAAGTCAGTGTGTGTTTGGGTCTGGAACATGTTTGGGTCTTCAGTAAACTACTTAGCATATGTCTCAGATCCCTGTAATGTGATCAGCTTAGAGCTATGAACATAGACTGTTCACATCACTAATGATTAGTCACAGATATGCATTGGTTCTTGGGTCACATGCTCTGGAAATCCGATAAAATACTTTTTTTTTTTTACTGTTTTCATTGGCCCACAACTGCATATGAGAATGTAAGAAAATATCAGATCTATTTTAATTTATAGTATAAATGTTACTCTTTTTTGGGATATTAAACTGTTTTTTTTATGCGACTTCTTCATTTTTATTTTTTGACCCAGACTTTGGGTTATTTCACCACTCGCAAATATTCAAAATCCCTTACATGAGGCCATTGTAGCTTTACTCTGCGTCTAATAATCATTTATTGTTTTTTAGATTTTCACTAGTAGCATAAAAATATAAAAAAATATTTAAGTATTTAATAATACTTTATACTTTTTGTCTTTGTTTTCTCAAGTCCCAAAAGTAAGTGATTATCTGATCTGATGGGCCTCCAGGTTGTCATGGCATCGTCTCCATGGACACCATTTTTCATCCCTTTCTGAAGTCGTTTCATGCTTCCAGTTGTTTATTGGAAAGGCCTGAGATTGTATACAGACAAAAGCTGGGTTTCCACTACACTTGAAAATGCTTAAAATCTAAATAGCGCAATTAAACCTGGTCATGGAAACACGTGAATTTTGTTAAAACACTCAAATATTGCTAAGAAGTTTTTACACTTTCATGAGGAGGTTTTTTCCAGACGTTTCCATATTGAAATGTGTCGTTAAAGTTCAATAAAAACACTTTTTACACAATTAACATTCCGCAGAAAACATGGCGCTCTACGTGTGGACAGAAGAGGAGACACAGATATATTAATAATAATTAGTGCCACGTTAGAGGTGAAACAACAAAGGAATGCAGAGTGTTCTAAGGAGGTTTGGAGCGTCCGACTTCCTGTAGAGAAGTCTCATGGGATGAGATTTCACCAGAGTTACCAGGCTCCTCCCCCAAAACAACCTTCAATGGAAACACCTTCAAACAGACATTAGACTTTGTCGAAACATTAGAAATATTGCTTTAATTTTGTGATAATGTGATTTGATGAAATAACTTTGAGGACCATCCAGCTGAGGGTTTTAGGTTTCCTAATGGGAGTTATGGTTTGGATAAACCGTGGACTCTAGAGGGAATGTGTCAAAGTGCCACAACAAAGTGGATCCAGTTATTATTGATCCCACAGGTAGTCGATCCCAATGAGAGAGTAGCTTTAGAGTGTGTGTGTGTGTGTGTGTGCGTGTGCGTGTGTGTGTCACTGCGTGACGATGATGATGATGATGATGATGATGATGATGTAGCCTGTCGTGCCATAGCAGGATTAAAGTATCCCTCTCTCCAGACTGAGTTTTCCCTCTGCCCCCTTTGCCCCGCCCACTTTATATTTGTTTTAATTAAAAGAAAACTTCCAGCCTCGGCCAACCACGACTTTTCTTTTTCCTTTTCTTTTCTTTCTGGCCAAATATTCCCACTTCTTCTCTCCACGTTCCTCCAGACGCTCCTTCATCCTGTCGAGGTTCCGACCGAGCAGAAGGAGACGCGTGTTGTGTTGTTCTGTGGTGGAATGTTTCAGAAAAGTGTTGCATGTGCTGTCGGCCAAGAGGGAAATGGAATCATTCCGGGTTGGGAATGAATGCACTTTGGGGAATAGCCCTGTTTCCTCTGAACTGTGGCTTGGAGAGATTCATCGGCCGAGGCGTGCGTGCGTGTGTGTGTGTGTGTGTGTGTGTGTGTGTGTGTGTGTGTGTGTGTGTGTGCGTGTGCGTGTGCTTGTGCATGTGTGTGTGTGACTCACGTGTTCACCACAAAGCGTGTGCGTGGGTGAAGGTGTTTGTGCGTCCACTTTTTTCTCTGTCAGCAGATTTGGATGTGATCCCTCCTCTTGGAGTGACTCCACCCTGGGCTTTGGTCCACGTTTAAATGTGATCCTTTAAACCAGGAGGGGACCACTTTATTCTAAATGAGCTTTTAGAGCCACGTTATTGAACACCTGTCACTCACGTTCATAGTAATTCACACATTACCGTATCTTATGTTTCCAGGAATACCAGCAGCACCAAATTTACTGCCTTTAAATAATTGTATTATTAGATGTAACTGGGTTAGATATTATGATTTTTTAAAACGAGCACCCACAGATTTGTTCATGTGATTTTTAATTTTTTTTATAGTTGGATCCTGTTCCTGATGAGGTGCTGCAGCAGAGACCCAACGCCAACGCCGTGCGCTCCATGGAGAAAGTCATCGAGGCTCACAGTGAGTAGCTGACATCACGCTAGCGTCATTACACACTTTCAAATACAAATTTACAGCAGACTTATTGTTATTACGGGCAGAGAACGAATGAGAGACTTTGACATTACGTTACTCCACATCGTCACAAGTTGACTTCGTTCTGTTCTCCTGACGTAGGAAGCTTTAGACCAGGGGTGTCAAACTCATTTTAGTTCAAGAGCCAGATACAGCCTAGTTTGACCTCAAGTGGGCCGGACCAGAAAAATCTATGTTTTAGTGAAGGAAAAAGCACAAATTCAAACAAAAACCTGAATGTTAGCCAATTGGTCTCAAAATTTGCAATCTAATTTGCCAGAATTCTGTAGAATAATTTGCGAGAATTTTCCAGGTTTTTAAAAATAATAGCGATGTAATATTACTGTAAACAATGTAATACTACAACCCCTAACGTATTTTATCTATAACTTATATGGTAATTTACACAAAGTCCTGCTTTTGCTGTAATTTTTGCTTTAAACATAATCTTCCTACGGGCCGGACTAGATGCTCTGGCGGGCTGAACTTGGCCCCCAGGCCTTGAGTTTGACATATGTGTCACAGAAACAGAGAATGAAGTTGACACATTGTCTCGGCCCACATTTGTTCTGCACTGTAAAGGAATCCTCGACTGTTTTTGCTAATTGGGCCTAAAATCACAACTGTTGAAGACTCTTGAAGAGTTTGTCTTCAACTGTCCTTGATTAGTCGCTAGCTTCAGTCACCAGAGCGTGTCAGCGCACTGTTTAAGGATCAGAGTTGGAACTGTGGACCCCTTCGGTCACAGAACTGTTTTTCGGGAAACAAAGTGGTGATTTTGTCATGATCCCAAAGGGAACCACTGTCTTAAAGGGATCCTCCACTGTTTTTACAAGTTTGGTCTAAAACCTTTGAAATGTACTTTAGTAGATCAATGTCTAACATAACTCATTATTATGCACCATATTCATTAAGTTGCCTTTTAAAAAAGGGACTACTTTACAAACACAACAGTAAACTTTTGGATGGGAGTCCTTCTATCCTCATGGTTTGTGCGTCAATAACAGTCTGTGATTTTCTCTTTAACTTCAGCCACCAGAGCGTGTCAGCGCACTGTTTAAGGGAGAGTAAATGTCCTTTAGGAGAGCTCTTCTTCTCTGCTTCATTGTCTACTAAAAAACTGCAGAGTTGGAACTGCCGCCTCCTGTGTTCACAGATTTTTTCTGATGTCCAAACTGTTTTTATCCTCTTTTGGTAAACAAAATAGGTTCACATCAGCTTCTTTAACTTCTCTGGATTTTTTTAGAGCAACCAAAAGCAGCACAAGTTGTCATCTTGACTGAAAAAGCTACTAAATGATCTCAAAATGCTTCACTCATTAGAAAACAATGGGATGTTTACAGGCAATGGGGCCGTGTGACATCATCAATCACATGATTTCAAGATGGAGGAACACAGGCTCTAAAACTGTAAAGTAGTTCCATTTTTAAAAAGGCAATTACGTCAATGAATATGGTGCATAATAATGTGTTTTGTTAGGAAAAAGATGACATTGACAAAGTAAAAACATCAGAGGATTACTTTAACGACACCCAATCCTTGTACACGGCACAATTTAATGCACATAGTTTTAAGAACTACCCGTACACATACTTTGGACCAGGATTCTGGTTAGGGATGGGAATCAAAAACTGGTTCTTTCTGAGAACCGGTTCCCAGTAACCATGCTCATTTTTCTAATGAATCTACCACAGTTGATAAGTGCAGCTGCACTTTAGGTTCATATGTTATTTTTTTATAGAATAATTATATTTTCTCAAATGTTTGTAGCCAAAGTGTCATATATTGTATTTATTATTATCTAGTGAAAACAATCTATACATGGTGGATTAAAAGAGAGCTGATATCCCTGCAGGAAATGAAAGAGACAAAGATAAGATAATAAAGAACTCAGTTTGTATTATTTAATTCCCTCACCCAATGAGAGAATCGGTAAGGAATGGAATCAGTAAGCAGTATCGATCAATTCCCATCCCTAATTCTGGTTCACCTCCCTAAACCAATGACACGTTTCCAACCACATCTTTGATTCTAGAGAAATCCTTGATTTCTAAAAGTGTAACAAACTGCCTCCTACATGAAAACCTTCTCTTTGAAACCCATCGTTGTTGTTGTTTTGCAGGTAAATACTGGCGCTCGCTACAGCGATCTGTCTCCACTCTCACTTGTTCGTTGAGCGAAGCCGTTCAGAGCGACGCAGAAGAAGCCGAAACCGTGTCGGCCATGGCCTCGCTTTCCGTTAACAAGCACATCGGACTGAGGTAGGTGGTGACTGAGGTCTAGGACTCAGTATCAATGTGAGTCGTGTGTCTCGCCAAAGATAATAAAATATACTTGGTTTTCTGTATATGATCCAAATGTGCAGGAAAAGTGACTTTTAGGTGGTACAGCTTCTTTATCATTGGCTTGGTTTTTACGGTCTGTAGGACTTTGGTTCTCGACAAAGTGGAACTAACCTTATATGCGGAGTTTGCGGAGGAGCAGGGGGAGTATATTCCCACCTAGTGGTCGGAAGTTTCATTACAGTTTTCCCAAATTAGTTTGAAAAAAAAAATTCTTAATACAATGCACATAATATACAAATGTTTTAAGTGCCATAAACACAGTAACTGTGCAACATATATATGAATTATTTTAAAAATACAAGTTGCTTTATTGAGATTTGGTTCTTCTTCTGTTGTGCATTTTTTCTTAATAATATAAATGGTGAAGCGACACTGCACCCAGCAGTTCACGTATGGTACTGCAGCAAAAATAAAGTTGGCCTGATTTTATCAGAGATTTTCAACATTAAACGACGCATTGACGCAAATTTTTATCCATTATGTTACGTATAATTTTTGCATTGTTAGTGAGGATGTTAATGCTAGGCTAATTCGATTGCTAGGTTAATGCAATGACAATGCTAGGCTAATGCTTATGCTAGGCTAATGCTAACGCTAGGTTAATGCAAAGCTAATCCAGTGCGACGCGGGCCAACACCTGCATCCTCACTTGCATTTTTTTCAGGAAATGCAAATATTCTAGTCGTATACAATATGTTACGCATTGTGGTTGGCGCAAACCTTGAGATGGTCGACATATTTAATTCTATTTTTTCTTTTCCCCCCATGGCAAGAATTTGAAACTCCACCTATGGCTAACCCCTGCAGAAATAGCACCAAGCTAGTAAAAAAAAAAGAAGGTCCAAAGTTTGGAAATGAATAACTAGTTTGGTTTGGGCTGTAATGCCAAAATGAAAAGATTAATAAATCAAGTTTGTTGTCTTTAAACATTCCAAAAGCATGTGTGGCATGTTGAACCTGTGACTTTGATTATGTTTTATCTCAGAACTGAAGAAGAGCCGATGGAAGAGGGAACGTCCATATGAAGACACCGCCCCGTGCCTTCCATGACTCAGCAGTTTGTCTTTAGTCGCTCTTTGCCTCACCGATGGTGTTTTATCAGAGACGACACTCGTTCCTAACGAGGCCAACGTAACGTAACACGGAGGGGCCGAGAGCCTTCCCTGCTCACCACACTCAGAGGAATTAAACATGTGGATCTACATGGACCCAGTGGAGGGTCCTGTGTGGATCGCCCTCCTGTCGGACCTACAGACGCTCTGAGCTCGTCTCATCTCGCTCGTCTTCTCGTGCTTTTGTGTCGTCGTCTCACTCTGAGCTTTTTGTGATTGTGACACTTTGTGTTCGGACAAACTGTGCTTTTTTTGAAAGGACTCTGAATGGAAGGATGAGAACACTGACTGTGCGTCTGTGCCTTTTTCTGTTTCTGCTCACTGACGGAGCTTTGCCTTAGTGACAGCTTAGGGGTGGAGGGGATGTTTCTACCCTGGCAGACGTCCACTGCCTGCATGTTGTTGGCACATCCACTTTGTACTTTGGCATGTTGTTGTTTACCGATAATTCTTCTCAACCAGCTTGTTGTCTTTGCTAAACCATTGGTACCATTTTTGTTGTAGTTACATTCCCACACTTTGTTCCAGTCACAGAAAGGGAGACGTGGTCCATTTGACCCTCCTATCATGCTCAAATATTACAATATAACACATCTCATATTTGCCTCTAGAAAATTATTTTCAGAAAATTATTGACCAAGTGTTTGTGTACTTTGTTTATTTGTTGAATACATAAATAACTTTGGGGTTTTGAGACACTGGGAGGGGGTCGCTAGATGCCTTTAAGAAACTAAGAATTTTTTTTGAACAATTTGATCCCATTGTTGCCTTTTTTTTTAACCATTTTTTCTGCAACTACACCAAACTTGCCAAATTTTAACCTATTTTCATAATTTTTATTGCCATATTTTTGCTCCTTTTAATGCATTTTTGCTACATTGCTCATGAAATTTCAATGCCTTTTTTGCACATTTTTTTCCACTTTCAAGACATTTTTGGCATTTCCACCACTTTTCTCCACCATTATTTTCACTTTTAACCTATTTTCACCATATTTCATGCTTATTCTTGCCAATTTAACCACATTCACCTTTTGTCATGCCCATTAGTTGCCAGTTACTGCTTCATTCTGCCATTTTTAAGCCAATATTGACACTTTGAACCCTACTTTTTCTGTGCATTTTTGTCCACTTTATTTAGCATCTTTTAACCAATTTCTCTGGTTTTTTAAAATCCCATTTCACCACCTTTTCCACCGTTTTTGGTCACTTTTAACCCATTTTATGTCTGATTAAAACAAGGATTTACATCTTTTACATGAGTATATACTGTTTTACATCAATGATAAACATTGAATGGGGTCAAATTGACCCCAGGCATTATTGGAAGGTTAAGAGCAAATTTAAGAATGTGTGCATTTTGTGAATTTCATCTCAATCTAGGGACAAGTGAAGTAGCATGCACTTTATGAGAGTGATAGAACTGCTGATCGTGCATCTTCAAACAGAAACCAAACCAAAGTTTATGGAACAATCATCAAATCAAACAAATAAACAAACAAACAAACAAACAAACGAGACCAAAACAATGAGCTGACATTAGATTTAGTCTGTTTTATGAAAGGGCCACCCTTCAACACAACTGTTTCCCACCCCACACACACACACACACACACTCACAGCTGCTTTAACATCCTTCCAGGCTCATTAAAGCACATCTGCACGCCACATGTCAGGTGCTTTGAAACAGGTGTGAGTCTGTGGATGTGTTCAGTGAAGCTCAAAAACTGCCTTTCTCATCCAATATTTAACACAAAAATCAGACTTTTTCATTATATGACAGTGCGGCTACGCCAACTTTTCATTTTCAAGAGTGAGTTACTGAATTTAAACGGTCAAACCGATCCAAATCTGATGGCATTAAAACTGTGGTTATTAAGAAAATATCAGCCTAAGTCCATAATACCAGATGATCCTGGAGATTTTAAAGCTAATGTGTTGTAAAGCTGTCAATCAGAGTCTTCTTTGTGTACACTGTGGGCGTGTGGTGGAATGAATCCTGAGCTGTGGTGTTTACTGCACGTAAACAAACCAACCCGATGCGTCCACCAGTGGTTTATTTTGTACATATTTTGGTTTTTTTGTACATTTCATTCACCTTTTGTGTGTTTTTGTTACATTGTGAAGGGACACACTTTGACACAGGTGAGGCTTCAGGCTCGGATTGTTTCTACTTTGTACAAATGATGGACATTTGTGTATTTCCTGTCTGTTTATAGTAGATTTATATACATATATATATGAGAAACGAGTATAATATAGATATATATATATATACACATGATTGATTGAATACTGTTGTCTTGTTTTTGAGGCTGGCATTGAAATACGATGCAGTCACTGGGACGTTTGTACAGTTTGGCATCAGTTGTGATGACTTATCCCACTGATACCGTTGCGCTGTCACAGCCTGGATCACTCATGCACATCGTTTGTGTTGTTTCACCGTTCTTTGCTCATGTGCAGGGAAAAAACCTCCAATTTCAGCTGGAATATTGTCTCTGTTATTCAAATGATTTCACCCCGAACCCTCATTTTGATCATGTTAATTAGATTTATCGTAATGGGATCCTCCACTGTTTTTACAAATGTGGCCTAAAACCTTAGTAATGTACTTTTTAGTAGATCTATGCCTAACAAATGCATTGTTTTGCGCCATATTTGGTTTCTGAACTTTTAAAAATGGGACGACTTTACATTTTTAGAGCCTGTGTTCTTGAAATCACGTGATTGATGATGTCACACGGCCCCCACTGCCTGTGAACATTCCATTGTTTTCTATTAAAGTGAAGCATTCAGTCTGATTTTTACATCATTTAGCAGCTTTTTCATTTAAAATGACAACTTGTGCTGCTTTTTGTTGCTCTAAATAATCAGGAAAAGTTAAAGATGTCGATGTAAACCTCTTTTGTTTACTGAAAGAGGATAAAAACAGTTGTGGCCCAAAAAAAATCGGTGACCGCAGGAGGCGACAGTTCCAACTCTGTGGTTTGGTAGTAGACAATAAAGCAGAGAAGAAGAGCTCTCCTAAGGGACCTTTACCCTCTCTTAAACTTAGACTTTTTGTGATTACTCGTTTAACTGGCAGACAGTGGGGGCTGCGTGACATCATCAATCACGTGATTTCAAGATGGAGGAACACAGGCTCTAAAAATGTAAAGTAGTCACATTTTTAAAAATTAATACATCTTCTAATAAGTACATTTAGAAGATTTTAGAACATTTGTAAAAACCATGGAGGATCCCTTTAGGGTGCAGTTCTTTAACAATGAAAATAAAATGTAGGTTGAACACTTACAGGACGATGAAGAAGATATTAACCTGTAATAATGGTCATAATATTATGGCTGAACATATTTCTGACTTCGTTTCCCATCAGACTAAATGTCTTTTGATCTTATGTGTACATAAATATATTTGATTATATATATTTTAAACAATGCTACCCACAATGTTTCTCTTCTTTTTTTACATTTTTATTGACTTTTGCCGTGCAAAAAGTTACAAATAATAG